>NW_028270149.1:2207916-2342916 GCF_037043375.1 Chiloscyllium plagiosum | reverse complement strand
CATCTCCCAGACCCACTAACACTGCCAGAGCCACTCCAGCTCTCTCTCTGCTTCCTTCAGATTTCCAGCATCTGCAGGATTTAGCTGTCATTTGAGAAACCACAGAGATAGGGATGAGGTCTCTCTGCACTCTCAATCTGTGTGATCCTTCTTTGTTGCTGGGGAATAACTACATCAACTTTAGAGTCAAGATCCCTTTAGAGTCCTTGCCTTGATAATGCAAGCAGTGTTGTTAAAATTCTGTGTAATCCTAATGTTCTCTGTGTGACCAATATCCACAAACATTAATGATGCTGCTTGTTGTTGAATCAAACACATCCCAGTCTACATGAGGAAGCCCTGCATTTGAATGGCACCTTGCTGTGCCTCAGACACATCCTAAGCTTACAGTTGGATAGCAGCACAATGTGTATGCATGGTGGTTAAGCAGTGCTCCACAGAAATGGAACTTACACCGGCCCTTTGGAGATTTTGGTGAAGTTAGTTGAAGGAGTAATGATCTTCCACCCCCACTCCCCTAACCCCCATGTCCAAAGGGGTTTGATCCTCATCTCAGAACGACACCTCCCTGTGACAGTGTAGCACTCCCTCAGCAGCTCCAATACCAGACCATTCACAAAAGGCTCTCATTCAACCATTCCTTCCGAGGAACAAGTTTCATAAAATGTGTCCAACTTTATAACAAAGTAAGAGCCTATCATCTAATGTCTCCTGCAGCTCATCCCCCTCCCCATTCCCCCCAGACCTTGCAGCCCCCAGTTCCCTGGCTTCCCAGTCTAACAGGCCACTCTTTTACCCTTCCAAACTGGCTCCTGTACAACTCACCATTCCAACCAAATTGACATGTTGACCCTACTGACCTTATTAACACATTGACTGGTTCGAATTCGGTTTGGTGTTAATTCTGCATCTCCAGAACTGGCAGAACAACTGAACTTCCTGATGAGCTGAGAGGAACTAAACCCCTGAACTCTACCCAATGTTTAAAATGCTGATCCTGATCTCACCGGCAACCATCAAAAGCACAAACAAACAGGTCTGTTTTTGTGCAGTTGACCTAGTTTGAGACACCGAGTTTAGACACATCTAAAGATTGATATCGTGACCACACTTATGGAGCCATCATTGTCAATCACTAGAAAGTTGCTGGATGTTGAGTAAGATGTGGTCTCTTTACCTTCAGCAAGTGCTGGAAGTGGGATTTTTCTCCATCACAGAAATGTTTGTTCTTTTCAAACTGATCCTTACTTTCGCACTTTTTTAGAATCTGCAGGAATACAGAATCTGGTTCGGTGTTCATTATGTCCTGGACCTTTTGAAAACAAAAACAAGAAACAACATATAAATCAGTCCATCCACACAGGAAGTGCTTAAAACAGAGAGAGAGAGAGAGAGCCCCTCAGTGTAACCCATGGTCTCCAGTCCCTCGCTTTCCTGAGAGTCTCATCTAAGCTGCAGCTACACTCAGGTACAAGATTCGAGTTGAGCTGGAAAACTCAGGCAGGCAGCTTCTGTGGAGAGAAAAATCAGAGTTAAAGTTTTGGTCCAGTGACCCCAAAGGGCCGGACCTGCTGAGCTTTTCCAGCAACTTCTTTTGTTGTTTCTGATTTCCAGCATCCTCTGGCCATGAGCGTGCCGTGGGTCTGACAAACCAGCACATCTCTGCCTTATTAATCCTGTGTCTTACAACCGTGTCCTCCACAACCACCTGATGAAGGAGCGTTGCTCCGAAAGCTAGTTGCTGCCAATTAAACCTGTTGGACTATAGCCGGGTGTTGTGTGATTTTTAACTTGGTCCACCCCAGTCCAACACCGGCCCCTCCACGTTGCGATTAACCTGCAGCAAACAGTGAAATTAACACAAACCCTCCGGTTTTCCTGCTGTTTGAAAGTTTGAAATGATCATTGTCCTCTTTCTGCGTCTTATTATCCTGGATAGAAACTTTGGCGTTTTCCTGGATTTTTTAAGCTAAGTTCCCAAAACAGTTTTAAATAGATCGCCACTTGGGGGTTTCTAAATTCTGAATTTAGCAAATCTTACAATTTCCACCTGCAGACCATTCCCAAACCAAGGAAAGAAGATTAAAGACAAACATTTGGGTTGATCTGAGAGGTCGCCGGGGGAGTAACAGTTTGGAAGCAGCTCAGGCTGGTTTTCTCTCACCTTCTGCAGTTTGATGGAGAAGTAGACGTACAGTAAAGCACTGGAGAGCATATGAGCGAGCAGGAACATGGCGAGCAGGTAAACAAGGGCCCGCCCGACAAAGGGAGTTTGCTGCTGACCCTCTCGGTGCTCCTCCGGGGACTTGCTCGATGCTGTGTTCATATTGTTAACCGCCGCAGACACAGTGAAGACAGTGCCCTCTCTCAGACTGCACGCTCCTCTGCACTGCATTCAATCTCTTGTCATCTCACACCCTTTCAGGAACCTCACCAAGTTATACAGCACACCGCACTGTTCTCCAACCCCACACTTCCTGCCTGGAAAATATGTTTCGGCGTGGTCAGGTTTTACAGAGTAGCTGGTGACAGCAAAACCCTCTGCTCTTCCTTCAAAGCTCACCTTCAGTTTCCCCTCTCACTAGATCATGTGAAACGAGATCTCTTGCCTTAGTTGCCACTTTAATCCAGAAAGTCAGTTCTGTTGTTTGAAACCAATACTCAAAGTTAATCTCTTCATCAACTGATATTTCCTGTAGCAATTATTTCCTTTGTCTATTTCTAACTTTCCTTTTCTTGCAATCTCTGTGTAAAGTTATCCTTTTCCCATTTACAGGATGACCTGTTTCCGTGCAAGAATTAAACTTTTCAATGTTTGTGATGTCAAACCAGCTGAACAGTTATAGTCAGGGGTCCAAATTCTAAAGCAGTGTCTGCATCACCCTCCATCCAGCCCAACACCTCTTCATTCGATTTTCATGTTTGCTTCATAGATCTTTTCAGAACCGAGAACATGCAACTGGAACACCCACATGATCACCTACTAAAGTCATCTTTGCTGACTCTCACTGCAGTGTAGAGTGTGTTGCGTTCACATCCCCTGAGTTTAATGGTGTCAATGTTCCCAATCTCATTGTGCACCTTCTTCCAAACCAAACCTACCCTTACAAACAGATTCAATACCCAATACATTCCACTGTCATCAGGGCTGGCTTCACCCACACGCATCTCCAGCTAGCCCTGCAGTAGCAGGCTGCTGTGTTTCATGTATCTCCAGGAGGGAGATGCTCACTGTGCACCAGAACAAACCTCTGGCTCAGCCTTCTCTGTGACATTCCACTCCGCTCTGGGGGGGTGCAGGGAAGCTACAGGAAAGATGTCATGGCACCAGAGAGGTTTCAGAAACACAGACTGCAGCAATGATCCCAGGGCTGACGCTCTACCAGACTGTAGGCATGGCAAGGACAGGACTGGTCAATGTCCTGAGGGCTCTGTACAGAGCTGGCAGGCAGAAAGGGTTCCTTTGAGTGGAAACATTGACAGCCAGAGCTTAGAGCTTTCAGGGAATTGGCAAAGGAAAAGAACAAGGAGATTGGAGAGAAAGGACTTCCCAGAGAGTGGGTGGGATCTGGAATTCGGATTTAGAATTGGGTTAGGAGCTGGAGCATACTGCCAGAGAGTAGGGTCGGATCATCATCTGATGTGGTCTGTGGGGGTAAGGCAGGGGAATGACACTCAGTCAATCTTTCCCCCAAAGGCCAGCACTGACTAACAGGCTGGAACACACACTCATTTGTCCAGTGAATCGGTTATTTACTGGGAAACAGTCTGAGAGTTGTAGAATAATATCATTGAAATCATAGCTGAGCCTTTTAGAGCAATCTATCTCATTCCCATAATCCAGTAAACTATTCCCACTCGGGTGTTTATCCAACTCCCTTTGGAAAGCTCCGAGTCAGTTTGCTCCGACTGGTCTTTCCTGCAGTGGGATCCAGACTGGAACTGAGTAAAGACCAGCTGTCCTGGGTTCGAGACCTACACCAGGATTTGTAAACAGGATACATTGGTAATGTCCTCAGAGACATGGATTCTCAGCCTGAAGATCCCCACAGGGTGTCAGGTGGTAGTGGGAGAAACTCCTGGTCAGACATCCTGCAAACCCACTGCTGCACGTTATCCACTGTGGGCACCAATCCAATGGAGTAACCCTGGGAATTGAGGAGGGGAGAAAATACGGAGAGTAGAGCTTTCCTTTCTTGGGATATTGGGGATAAAGAGAGACTGTAAATCACGTGACAGACTTCCAGGTCCGCCTGTGATTCCTCGATAAGTCTATGAGCCACATTTACATGGGTTGGGGAGGATGGGAGAGGTACGAGTTCAGACTAAATTTAGAAAGACAGAACTGGAGGAAGTAGGAGTAGGCCATTCGGCCCTTTGAGCCAGCTCCACCATTCAATACAATCATGGCTGATGGTTCAACTCGATTCCCACTTTCTTCCCGTATCCTTTAATCTCTTTAACACTGAACACTAGATCTAACTCCATCTTCAACACAGATTGTTCTCAAAACCTTTCTGTGGCAGACAGTTCCCCAGGCTCCCCACCCTCTGGGTAAAGACATTTCTCCTCATCCTAGTCCCAATGGCCTACAGCATATCCTTAGATTGTGAGTCCCTAGTTCAGGAGTCCCTGGTCATTGGGAACACCTTCCTTATGTTCACCCTGTTTAGTCCTGTTACAATTTTATACATTTTTAAAATGAGATTCCTCTCATTCTTCCAACTGCAGCAAATATAACAATAACTGAAACCATTCTCTCCTCATCCAGCAGCCCTGCCATCCCAGGATTCAGTCTGGTAAGCCTTCCCTGTACTCCCTCCATCGCTCGAACATCCTTCCTCAGATAAAGAGATCAAAACTACACACAATACTCCAGATACGGCCTGACTAACATCTTATACAACTCCATTAGAACCTTCCTGCTCTTACCTCCAATGCCTTGACTAATAAAGAGAAGTGTCCCATACGCCTTCAGCACCTTATCAGAGGATCTCACTGCTTTTAAGGATTTATAGACACACACACTGATGTCTCTCTGATTGTCTGTAGTTCCTCGGGTCCTATCATTGAATGTGTACTCCCTTTACCTTGTAAGTAAATGCACCACTGCATACTGGCACTTGTGGAAAAAACAACAAAGCAATTGTTTAGCTGAGTTCTGACCTATTTTAACACTCTTTCACTTTTAACATTTTTAATCCCTGTGTTCAAATCCTTCCAGGATCTCAGTGTCTATTCTGTGAGCCCTCACTTACCTGCTCCACTGTTGTCTGAGCTCAGAGGGGTCCTCTCTTCCCCTTGAGCAGTGGGTGATATTCCTCACTGCACCATTGGTCCCACAGCCGTCAGCTGCTAAATCTCATCATTGACCAACCTTTGGTCATCTGTGCTAATGTGGCATTTTTTGACACACTGACGCATTTTGTCAGTTATTGTCTTGTGAGGTGATTTGTGAGAATTTCCTGATATAAAGATGCTTCGTAAATGTTGTTGTTGTAAATTCACTTGTACCCCCTGTGTTTCACCCGATGCCTGGAAGTTAACATTTAGCAATGTTCAGTTGTGTGCGTATATTCCAAAGTGAGACTTCCTTTGACCGAGATGACAGCATTTCGCTGTAAATGTACAGCACTGACATTGTAAAAATGTTCGATTCCTTTCTATAAATGTCCTGTCCTAATATACCCAGCTGTGGGTTTACCACAGAAATGTGCAGGGCACAAATGAAACGAGGTATGTGAAGTTACCACAGGATGTGGGAACCCTTAATGAGTTACAACCAGGAGAGGAACATGACACAATAATATGAACAAAGAGCAAGGACTGCTAACAGTATAAGACTCAAATCTTCTGCCTTCGATTGATTTGCTGTTTTCATACGGATCCTATCTTACTGATTTTTAGAAGGGGTATGCCTCTGTCAGAATAAAGAAAACCCAAGTTTCTTTCGTACCTTTCACACATTTGCAAGGAATTTCACAATCAGTGAGAGGTTTTTGAGGTGTCTGAAGGTTGAAGAATATTTATCATGTCAAAATTACAGAGTGCACCAAAAAGATGGTCTGCTAATTGCAAATGGCACCAGTTCAGTTCAGAGAGATGACCTTTAGCTTGTTGATGTAGAATCACTTTGGGCAGAGAGAAGATATAGATGCTGCCTGACCTGCTGCGCTTTTCCAGCAACACATTTTCAGCTCTGATCTCCAGCATCTGCAGTCCTCACTCACTCCTTTTTTCCAAAGAGAAGATATAGGACAGCTAAGAGACCAGCTGTGGGAATAGGTTATAGGGTTCCCTAAGAGTCATGACATAGTACAACAAAGCAGAGAGGAAGAAATAAATGAGGTATGTCAGAAACGTACCCCAATAATTATGGCTGGCTTCAATCACCATGGAGAGTGGGACAAACTGATTGCAGCAGGTTCGAGCATCTGAACAAGAGGAGGCCACTCAGCCCTTCCAGCTGGCTGTCCCATTCAATAAGATCACGGCTGATCTGATTTTTAACCCCAACTCTACATTCCTGCATTTCCCTGATAATCTGCCAGCCCCTTGTGATAACGTGAAAACATAATTAGAGAGTGTATTCCTCACAGAATCATAGATTAATACATTCTACAGCTAATCAGGGAGCAGGCTATCCTTAATCCTGGGAATGTACAGCAAGGCAGGATTAATCAACATTGGTATTGTCCCTGAATGAGTAATCCAGGACTCCCTGTGTTGGAGACCGGGGTTTAAATCCCATCACAGCAGATGGTGGAGTTTGAATTCAATAAATATCTGGAATTAAGAGTCTAATGGTGACCAGGAACTCATTGTTGATTGTCAGAAAAACCCATCTGGGTCACTAATGTCCTTTAGGGAAGAAAACAGCCATCCTTACCTGGTCTGGCCTACACATGACTCCAGACCCACAGCAATGTGGTTGACCTTAAACTGCCCTCTGGGCAATTAGGGATGGGCAATTAGTACAGGTCCACCCATCCTATGAATGAATAGAAAAAAATCTCCAGTCTCTGGGACCTCTCGTGTGATAATAGAGAGTGCAAAGAATTCCTACAAAACCTTAGCAATTTCCTCCCTCTCCTCCCTCAGCATTCTGGGATAGATCCCATCAGGTCCTGGAGACTTGTCAACCTTAATGCTTTTCAAAATATCTAATACCTCCTCCTGACATGCCCCAGGATAACATCAAACCCTCCCGAGACTCACCAACCATCATGCCCTTCTCCTTCTGAATACTGACACAAAGTTCATTAAATGCTGATGTGGTCAGCAATGTCACATCAATAAATTTCTAAAAACTCATGTTGAAGGAATGTCTAGGTGACAGCGATCACAACACCATAGACTTTCATGGATCTGTTTGAAAGGAGGAAGCATGGGTCCATGACTAGTGATTTGAAACTAAATAAAGGTAACTATGAATGTACAAAGGCAGATATGGTGGATTGGGAAACTGTGTTAAAAGTTGGATGAGTAGAAATGTAATGGTAGTCACTTAAGAAGATATTTAAAATTTTAAGCAAAGATTTATCTTAGTGAGAAAAATTCTTCAAGTTGGGTACATCAATGAAGAAGTTAAGGATTGTATCAGTTTGAAACAAACACTCTACGAATCTGCAAACATTAGTGATAAATCAAGATTGGAAAGATTCTATGAATCGTCAAAAAAAAAAATTTAAATGATAGAAAGCAGAGTATATGAGAAAGCTAGCTCATAAAACAAAGCCACATTGTCAGAGATTCTACATGTATCTGATCTGGGTCTTCAGGTCAGAGGTAGAGATATTTGAATTGTACAATGTTCAGTACTATTCATGACTCCTCAGAGTCCTTGTCCAAATACAACAAGATCTGGATAATATCCAGGCCTGGGCTGACAAGTGACAAGTAACTCTCACACCACACGAATGGAAAGCAATCTCAAACAGGAGAGAATCTAGCCACCGTCCCTTGACATTCAATATTGTTCCCATCACTGAGTCCCCCACCATCAACATCCTGGGGGTTACCATTGATCAGAAACTCAACTGGACTCACCACATAAACACAGTGGCTACAAGAGCAGGTCAGAGACTAGGGATATTGCAGTGAATAATTCCCCTCCTGACTCTCCGAAGCCTGTCCACCATCTACAAGGCACAAGCCAGGAGTGTGATGGAATACTCCCCACTTGCCTGGATGGGGGCAGCTCTAACAATGAACAGAGAAGTTTGACACCATCCAGGAGAAAGTAACCCCTTTGATTTGCACCACATCCACAAGCATTCACTTCCCGCACCCCTGTTGCTCAGGAACAGCAGTGTGTACGACCTACAAGATGCAGTGCAGAAACTCACCATTACTGTTTAAACAGCACTTTCCAAACCCATGGCCACTTCCGTCTAGAAGGACATAGGCAGCAGATACAAGGGAGCACCACCCCCTGCAAGTTCCTCTCTGAGCCACTCACCATCCTGACTTGGAAATATATTGCTTGTTCCTTCACTGTCACTGGGTCAGAATCCTGGAATTCCCTCCCTAAGGGCGTTGTGGGTCTACCCACAGCACATGGACTGCAGCGGTTCAAGAAGGCAGCTCACCCCCACCTTCTCAAGGGGCAACTAGGGACGGGCAATAAATACTGTCCCAGCCAGTAACTCCCATGAATGATTTAAAAAAAGCTAGTTAATGTTGCTCATTTTGAGAATGAGCTGGGAATTTGGCAATGCAGAACAAAGAAATAGTGGAAGCTTTGAACAAGTATATAGTCTCTGACTTCACTGAAGAACACTTAGAAAGTATCCCAGGAAACTGGGAATGAAGTGGTGAGAGGGAGAGATGGATCGGTTCGTTAACAGCAAGCACAGACTATGGACATGAGTCATTTTCAGGTGATGGAGCCGTGAGCTGAGAAAGGTCTTCTGTTCCGAAAAAGGGTCACTCGACCCAAAACATTAACTCTGATTTCTCTCCACACACGCTGCCAGACCTGCTGAGCTTTTGCAGCAATTTTTGTTTTTGCTTCAGAGAGAAAGGTAAAATGTCAAGAGGAGGTAGAGAGTCTGTAAAGAGATATGAGCAGGTTAAGTGAGTGGACAAAATAATAGTGTATAATGTGGGAGAATGTGAATTGTTGACATTGGTAGGCAGAATGGAAAAGCCGTACACTGTTTCCATGGAGAGAGATTGTATCTGTCTGAGATACAGAGGGATCTGGGGGTCCTGGGACATGAATCACAGAATGGTAGTTTGCAGCAAGTGATTACAAAGACAAAAGGTGTGTGCCCCATCTCCAGCAAAGCCAGAGATTTCCAGTTTGAACAGTTACTTCCCGTGTCATTCCGAAAAGGTAAAAAGAGGTGCCTTATCAGGGAATGAACCTCAGTCTCTCAGTGTAACAGGTAGGGACGATACTAATAAACCCTCAACATTAATTTGTACCTCATTCAAACATGCACCAAAGGCACATAGTAATGGCAGCAATGTTCATGGTCAGTCATGTGACAGAAACAGCTTGGAGCCCACACGGTCCCGGGACGTAGCTCCATGGAGCAGTGTGCGTTTTCCGAATGGTTCGGATTCTTGGAGGATGTGGATCAGCTTCATACCAGCACCATCGGACCTCAATCCCTGTTCCGGGGAGGGTATCTCCTTGCTCTGTCTGTGGTGAAGTCTGTGTTGCTGCTGATGGGAGAGAGCTCAGGAGGAGCACATTCTGATCTCACCCACGGCACTCACAGCTTCCGAGAGCAATTCAAACACAGAAAGGCTTCGGTCCCAATGTTACCACTTTTGCAATTGCATTTCATTAACACAGCTGAGAGATCTTGGAACATGTTACAAGGTTGAAAGTGCTACATAAATGCACTTGGTTGTTTTTAAATGTGTTATATAAATGTAAGTTGTTGTTTGATACTAGGTAAAAGCAGCATGAGGTGCAGGGTTACAGCATCACTCACATCCCAATCTCTGGCTCACTGGGCGCCAGGTAAATATGTCGCAACATAAAAGCAGCCTCCAGAGTGATTTGCTAATTTTGTGATGGGAGAGATCCTCAGCATTGGCCAATCGACTTTTAGCTTTAAATTACCTCTTGTTATTTTTTCTGTTTAATTCTGGCAACCTGAGACCGAGGTAATCACTGATTAATTCAAATGTTTGTAAGATTCTGTGAAACCATGACAACCTCAGGACTGAGAGAATGTGAGCCGTTTAACAGAGTGGAGGTGCACCAGATTTTCATGTGGCTCTCGTGGTTACAAGATGCACTGCAGTGGGCTCATGTTCAGCATCAGTCAGCACAAGGCAGAGAGCTAGAGACTGGTGTTAAGGCAAACACAGGAAACACTCAGCAAACCAAGCTCAGTGCAGTTAATGAGCCAGGTATGGACAACAGGAATAAAGAAGGAGAGACCCACATTTACCTCTCACCTTCCAACTCAAAGTACTGAAGCACTCACACAGCAGGATCATCCTTCGCAAGACATTGAATATCCCAGATCAAGCAGCTTATAGGAAGGAGCTGAGGAATTGAGACAGGAATAACTCAGCGTAAGGAGACCGCCAGCAGAATGTTAACTTGCAGGGGCATCGTCATGTCGGGAAGAATGAGAGACAGGAGATCAATTAAAGACCTAAACAATGCCCTGAGAGAGTTTGAATAATGAAAGCAGGTGAGTTTGTCAGGTAAATATCTGGCAGGAGAAAGTGAGGACTGCAGATGCTGGAGATCAGAGCTGAAAATGTGTTGCTGGAAAAGCACAGCAGGTCAGGCAGCATCCAGGGAACAGGAGAATCGACGGTTCCTGAGGAAGGGCTTATACCCGAAACGTCGATTCTCCTGTTCCCTGGATGCTGCCTGACCTGCTGCGCTTCTCCAGCAACACATTTTCTGCTCAAATATCTGGCAGGATCAGGCTGGAGGGCACGCAGGGAACTGAGGTGAAAACACAAAATGCTGGAGCTCACTGTGGGTCAGGCAGCATCCGTGCAGAGAGAGCAAGCTCACGTTTCGAGTATTAAAAAATCACCCAACACCAGGTTATAGTCCAACAGGTTTAATTGGAAGCACTAGCTTTCGGAGCGCTGCTCCTTCATCAGGTGGTTGTGGAGAACACAATTCTAAGGCACAGAATTTATAGCAAAAGTTTACAGTGTGATGTAACTGACATTACACATTGAAAAACGTCATGATTGTTTGTTAAGTCTCTCATCTGTTAGCATGACCATGATAGTTTCACTTCTTTCATATTTAAATCACAAAACTTTTTTTTTAAAAATTACGTTCTCAGGTGAACTGTAACAGTTGGTGTCAGCCCAGATAAAGTGTTGAAGGTGTTAACCCCCCTGCGTGCTGCTGTCTGTGCCATAATGTTTAGACTGATTCTAATTTAAAAAATGAATTAACAGGATCTTACATGGATTCATGCAGTTTTTGAGCAAAGTACAATGTAACTCTGCAAGTACTTTGAGTCTAGCTGATTTTTCGTCAGTTTGCTGTCTCTCCATGGGATGCTGCCTGGCCTGCTGTGATCTCCAGCACTGTTGGTTTTCAGTATGGATCCCAGCTTCTGTGGTGATTTGCTCTGGTTGGAATCTGAGGTGAATTGTTTGACATGGGGTGGAATCCCCTGTCTGATAGGGGTTGGGGGGGGGGGGGGGTGAACAGATTCACCAGAAATATTTGAAAGAGGAATGGGAGAAATTTACAGGGCTGTGGGAGCATAACGAGAAAGCGAGTTTTTTCAGACTGCTGGCTGGGGGAGGCTGTGATGTCGAGGATTTGTATGCCCAAGGTGTGGGTTTGTTAATGCTCCTGGGAGGTGGGTTATCCCCCATTATTGCAGCTAAGCAGGTATCAATCCGGTCATGATGGTGACCATGTCACCTGCACTCTGAAAGCTTGTGATTTCAAATAAATCTGTTGTTCTATAACCTGGTGTCGTCAGATTTTTGATAATTATCATAAAAACCCACCAAGTTCATGAATGTGTTTTAGAATGAACGTGTTTTAACAGCAACACAGACGTCCTGTGAAAGATCAAAAGAAAAGAATGAATAAAAATAAGTGAAAGCACGGTGGAGTGAATACAAGATTGAGATTCACATTTGGGGTTTTGCTGCTATTTATGGCCCAATGAAAGTAGAGCTTTATCCCCTAAAGGTGTGAACTCTGTAAAGATTTATATTTGCATACTGTCTGATCAAGTCTCTGAGACAGAGCTCAAAGTGCTTGAAACAAATGATGTCAGAACACCCAAGCTCCAGAAACAGTGGGGTCCCACAAACAGCTGGCCAGGAATTTTCATGTTTTGGTTATTTTTGCAAATGAATGATTGAAGATGTAGTTTGACATAGTCCAGCTTTTTTCCATTGTAGTTAAATATCTTCCCACCCATGGAAGTGGGGAAATGTCACACATTTAATGTTGAAATCTCTCAGAAGGAGCTACACAGGAACATGACCAAATACATCATTGATGCCAAGGTATGAAAGGGTAATCTCATCGAGGTCAACGAATGAGCTTTTAAGGGAGCTTTTAAAGAGGAGGGTAATTTCAGAGTTTGTCCCCCTCAGGGCTGCTCGTGATGCAGTAAGAAAAGGCCATGAGAAAGGGGTTAGAGCATGACAGAGCTCTTTGAGAGTTCATGGTTGAAGGAAATGAACAAATCTTCCTGACCCCTAGCACCTTCCAAATCCACAATCACTGCCATCGAGCAGGACAAGGTCTGCAGGTACATGGGAACACCACCCCCCCTGCAAGTTCCCCTCCGAGCCCCTCACATTCCTGACTTGGAAATATATTGCTTGTTCCTTCACTGTCACTGGGTCAGAATCCTGGAATTCCCTCCCTAAGGGCATTGTGGGTCACCCCACAGCACATGGACAGCAGCAGTTTAAAAGGCAGCTCACCCCGACCTTCTCAAGGGGCAACTAGGGACGGGCAGTAAATACTGGTCGAGCCAGCAACACCAAAACTACATTTTATAAACATTTGTGTGAATTTAAATCTAAATAAATGACTCCTCCATCAAAATATTAGACAAGGGAGTAGTTTTAATGAAGAATGTTTACATTTCTGGCAACTTATTATTGTTCATCTTCAATATCTGGAGGTGGTGTCGATGAGATGGGTATAAAGTCGGTTCAAGTCGATGACATTTTGCTTGTCATTTCCACTCTCGTCTTCAGGAGAATTTCCTTCAAGTTATTTACTCAAAGTCACTGTTTAAAAGTCCAGATTAAGCTGTTTTTATCTCGAAGTGACCCAGTTGGATTTAAAAACAAGTGTGAGTAATTTGTTTCAGTTTCAAAGCTTCCACATTTTCTCGATTGTGTTCTGTTTGTTGTGGCCAATGACTAAGAGTTGTCTCACTGCGATACAGAAATGATTGTGACACTGAACCAATTAGGGATGGATTTGTCTTTATTGTTTGGGCTTGTTGCTGCATTTATTTAGCAGCAAACTGCACTGACTCATGTCAAGTTAGATCCTCAGCCACTGTATCTGGCAGCGACTTCTGTACAACTTGGAGCAGCTGCTTTGTGTGATCAAAGACTGCCAAGTCTCTCCAGCTAACAGCGTGAATTCCTCACACCCCGATTCAATATGGCGTCACAAGTGTTTCTGTTGGGTTACAGTGCACGATGTAAACTCTCCAAAATGGGGCACCTCTTCTCCACAGCTGGGCTGCTAGGTCATTGAAGCACAGGAGGAGTCCATGAGGGGCATCCAGCTATCTTCAACCTCCCTGCAGAGCAATCTAATCCCTCACTCCTTCTCCATCATCCTGCACCTCAAATGGACACCCAATCTTCTTCTGAAATCATCCATTAGCCCCACTTCCAGCCCCCAGCTTCGGAGTGAGTCCCACAACTTCACCACATAAAACTGTACTGGAGTGAAGGAAAACCACAGGATTATAGAATCATCATAGAATCCCTACAGGGTGGAGACAGGCCATTTGGCCCAACAAGTCCACCCAACCTTCCAAAACCTATCCCAGCATAAACAGCAAGTGATAGATAGGGCTAAGTGATCCCACAATCAATGGATCAGATCTAAACTCTGCAGTCATAGAGTCATAGAGATGTACAGCACGGAAACAGACCCTTCGGTCCAACCCGTCCATGCTAACCAGATATCCCAACCCAATCTAGTCCCACCTGCCAGCACCCGGCCCATATCCCTCCAAACCCTTCCTATTCATATACACATCCAGATGCCTTTTAAATGTTGTAATTGTACCAGCCTCCACCACATCCTCTGACAGCTCATTCCATACACACACCACGCTCTGCGTGAAAAAGTTGCCCCTTAGGTCTCTTTTATATCTTTTCCCTCTCACCCTAAACCTATGCCCTCTAGTTCTGGACTCCCCCACCCCAGGGAAAAGATTTTGTCTATTTATCCTATACACTCCCCTCATGATTTTATAAACCTCTATAAGGTCACCCCTCAACCTCCGACGCTCCAGGGAAAACAGCCCCAGCCTGTTCAGCCTCTCCCTGTAGCTCAAATCCTCCAACCCTGGCAACATCCTTGTAAATCTTTTTTGAACCCTTTCAAGTTTCACAACATCTTTCCGATATGAAGGAGACCAGAATTGCACGCAATATTCCAACAGTGGCCTAACCAATGTCCTGTACAGCTGAAACATCACCTCCCAACTCCTGTACTCAATACTCTGACCGATAAAGGAAAGCATACCAAACGCCTTCTTCACTATCCCATCTACCTGCGACTCCACTCTCAGGCAGCAATGAACCTGCTCTCCGAGGTCTCTTTGTTCAGCAACACTTCCTAGGACCTTACCATTAAGTGTATAAGTCCTGCTAAGATTTACTTTCCCAAAATGCAGCACCTCGCATTTATCTGAATTAAACTCCATCCGCCACTTCTCAGCCCATTGGCCCATCTGGTCCAGATTCTGTTGTAATCTGAGGTAACCCTCTTCGCTGTCCACTACACCTCCAATTTTGGTGTCATCTGCAAACTTACTAACTGTACCTCTTATGCTCGCATCCAAATCATTTATGTAAATGATAAAAAGTAGAGCACCCAGCACCGATCCTTGTGGCACTCCACTGGTCACAGGCCTCCAGTCTGAAAAACAACCCTCCACCACCACCCTCTGTCTTCTACCTTTGAGCCAGTTCTGTATCCAAGTGGCTAGTTCTCCCTGTATTTCGTGAGATCTAACCTTGCTCACCAGTCTCCCATGGGGAACCTTGTCGAACGCCTTACTGAAGTCCATATAGATCACATCTACTGCTCTGCCCTCATCAATCTTCTTTGTTACTTCCTCAAAAAACTCAATCAAGTTTGTGAGACATGATTTTCCACGCACAACGCCATGTTGACTATCCCTAATCAGTCCTTGCCTTTCCAAATACATGTACATCCTGTCCCTCAGGATTCCCTCCAACAACTTGCCCACCACCGAGGTCAGGCTCACTGGTCTATAGTTCCCTGGCTTGACTTTACCGCCCTTCTTAAACAGTGGCACACGTTTGCCAACCTCTAGTCTTCCAGCACCTCACCTGTGACTATCGATGATACAAATATCTCAGCAAGAGGCCCAGCAATCTCTTCTCTAGCTTCCCACAGAGTTCTCGGGTACACCTGATCAGGTCCTGGGGATTTATCCACCTTTAACCGTTTCAAGACATCCAGCACTTCATCCTCTGTAATCTGGACATTTTGCAAGATGTCACCATCTATTTCCCTACAGTCTATATCTTCCATATCCTTTTCCACAGTAAATACTGATGCAAAATACTTGTTTAGTATCTCCCCCATTTTCTGTGGCTCCACACAAAGGCCGCCTTGCTGATCTTTGAGGGGCCCTATTCTCTCCCTAGTTACCCTTTTGTCCTTAATGTATTTGTAAAACCCCTTTGGATTCTCCTTAATTCTATTTGCCAAAGCTTTCTCATGTCCCCTTTTTGCCCTCCTGATTTCCCTCTTAAGTATACTCCTACTGCCCTTATACTCTTTTAAGGATTCACTCGATCTATCCTGTCTATACCTTACATATGCTTCCTTCTTTTTCTTAACCAAACCCTCAATTTCTTTAGTCATCCAGCATTCCCTATACCTACCAGCCTTCCCTTTCACCCTGACAGGAATATACTTTCTCTGGACTCTCATTACCTCATTTCTGAAGGCTTCCCATTTTCCAGCCGTCCCTTTACCTGTGAACATCTGCCTCCAATCACCTTTTGAAAGTTCTTGCCTAATACCATCAAAATTGGCCTTCCTCCAACTTAGCACTTTAACTTTTAGATCTGGTCTATCCTTTTCCATCACCATTTTAAGTCTAATAGAATTATGGTCACTGGCCTCAAAGTGCTCCCCCACTGACATAAATGGTGATGGACAATTCATCAACTCACTGGAGGAGGGGATTCCACCAATCTCCCCAACCTCAATGATGGAAGAGCCCAGCACATCAGGGCAAAGATTAAGGCTGAAGCTTTCGCAGCAATCTTCAGCCCAGACGTGCCGAGTGGATGATCCATCTTGGTCTCCTCCAGTGGTCCCCAGCATCACAGATACGGGCCTTCAGCCAATTCCATTTACTCCACATGATACTAAGAAATGGCTGGATAATGCAAAGGCTACGGGCCCTGACAACATTCTGGCAAATGTACTGAAGACTTGCTGCTTCCCGAGCCAAGCTGTCCCAGTGCAGTTACAACTCCGGCATCTACCCGACAATGTGGACAATTGCCCAGCTGTGTCCTGCAAATTAAAAGCAGAACAAATCCAACCCGGCCAATTACTGTCCCATCAGTCTACTCTCCATCATCAGTAAAGTGATAGAAGGTGCTATCAAGCAGCACCTGCTCAGCAATAACCTGCTCAGCTAGGCCCAGTTTGGGTTCCACCAGGGCCACCCAGCTCCTGACTTCATTACAGCCTTGGGTCAAACATGGACAAGAGAGCTGAATTCCTGAGGGGAAGGGAGAGGGACAGCAAAACTGGCAAAACTGGAATCAATGAGTACTGAGGGCAAACTCTCCAGTGGTTGGAGTCAGACCTAGAATGAAGGAAGATGGCTGTGGTTGTTGGAGGTCAGTCATCTCAGCTCCAGGACATCTCTGCAGGAGTCCCTCAGGGTAGTGTCCTCGGCCCAAACATCTTCAGCTGCTTCATCAATGACCTTCCCTCCATCGTAAAGTCAGAAATGGGGATGTTCACCAATGATTACACAATATTCAGCACCATTCGTGACTCCTCAGATACCGAAGCAGTCCATGTTTAAATGCAACAAGATCTGGACAATATCCAGGTTTGGGCCAATAAGTGGCAAGTAACATTCACACCACACAAATGCCAGACAAAGACCATCACCAATAAGAGACACTTTAACCACTGTCCCTTGACATTCAACAGTATTACCATCACTGAATCCCCCACTGTCAACATGCTGGGGGTTAACATGGACCAGAAACTCAACTGGACTCACCACATAAACCACAGTGATTACAAGAGTTGAGGGATACTACAGCGAGTAACTCACCTTCTGATACCTCACAGTCTATTCACATCTACAAGGCTCAAGTCAGGAGTGTGATGGAATACTGCCCACTTACTGGAAGGAGTACAGCTCCAACAACACACAAGACGCCTGATTGGCACCATATCTACAAACATTCAACCCCTCCATCATCAGTGCTCAAAAACACCAGTGTGTACAATCTACAAGATGCACTGCAGAGATTCACCAAAGATCCTGAGACAGCACCTTTCAAACCCATGACCACTTCCATCTAGAAGGACAAGGCCAGCAAGTACATGGGAACACCAGCACTTGCACGTTATCCTCACCACCCTGCCTACGAAATACACCATCGTTCCTTCACAGTTGTTGGGTTAAAATGCTGCAACTCCCCCACTACCGGCATTGTGGGTCAACCCAAAGCACATGGACTGCAGCAATTCAACACGGCAGCTCACACCCACCTTCTCAAGCGGCAACTAGGGATGGTCTATCAATGCTGGCCAGCCAGCCATGCACGAGTCCCAGAAATGAATACAAAGCAATCAACACAGACCCGTTCCTCCACATTGACCTGACGTGTGCACCTAACCTACACATCCCTGAACACTACCGACAATCCACCTAACCTACACATCCCTGAGGATTATGGACAATCCACCTAACCTACACATCCCTGAGGATTATGGACAATCCACCTAACCTACACATCCCTGAGGATTATGGACAATCCACCTAACCTACACATCCCTGAGGATTATGGACAATCCACCTAACCTACACATCCCTGAGGATTATGGACAATCCACCTAACCTACACATCCCTGAGGATTATGGACAATCCACCTAACCTACACATCCCTAAGGATTATGGACAATCCACCTAACCTACACATCCCTGAGGATTATGAACAATCCACCTAACCTACACATCCCTGAACACTACCGACAATCCACCTAACCGACACATCCCTGAGGATTATGGACAATCCACCTAACCTACACATCCCTGAGGATTATGAACAATCCACCTAACCTACACATCCCTGAGGATTATGGACAATCCACCTAACCTACACATCCCTGAGGATTATGGACAATCCACCTAACCTACACATCCCTGAGGATTATGAACAATCCACCTAACCTACACATCCCTGAACACCACCGACAATCCACCTAACCTACACATCCCTGAACACCACAGACAATCCACCTAACCTACACATCCCTGAACACCACCGAAAATCCACCTAACCTACACATCCCTGAACACCACCGACAATCCACCTAACCTACACATCCCTGAGGATTATGGACAATCCACCTAACCTACACATCCCTGAGGATTATGAACAATCCACCTAACCTACACATCCCTGAACACCACCGACAATCCACCTAACCAACACATCCCTGAGGATTATGGACAATCCACCTAACCTACACATCCCTGAGGATTATGGACAATCCACCTAACCTACACATCCCTGAGGATTATGGACAATCCACCTAACCTACACATCCCTGAGGATTATGGACAATCCACCTAACCTACACATCCCTGAGGATTATGGACAATCCACCTAACCTACACATCCCTGAGGATTATGAACAATCCACCTAACCTACACATCCCTGAACACCACCGACAATCCACCTAACCTACACATCCCTGAACACCACAGACAATCCACCTAACCTACACATCCCTGAACACCACCGACAATCCATCTAACCTACACATCCCTGAGGATTATGGACAATCCACCTAACCTACACATCCCTGAGGATTATGAACAATCCACCTAACCTACACATCCCTGAACACCACCGACAATCCACCTAACCTACACATCCCTGAGGATTATGGACAATCCACCTAACCTACACATCCCTGAGGATTATGAACAATCCACCTAACCTACACATCCCTGAACACCACAGACAATCCACCTAACCTACACATCCCTGAGGATTATGGACAATCCACCTAACCTACACATCCCTGAACACTATGGCCAATTCATTTAACCTACACATCCCTGAACACTACGGCCATTCCACCTAACCTACACATCCCTGAACACTACGGCCATTCCACCTAACCTACACATCCCAGAACACTTTGGCCAATTCACCTAACCTACACATCCCAGAACACTATGGCCAATTCACTTAACCTACACATCCCAGAACACTACGGCCAATCCACCTAACCTACACATCCCTGAACACTATGGCCAATTCATTTAACCTACACATCCCTGAACACTACGGCCATTCCACCTAACCTAGACATCCCAGAACACTTTGGCCAATTCACCTAACCGACACATCCCAGAACACTATGGCCGATTCACCTAACCAACACATCCCTGAACACTACGGCCAATCCACCTAACCTACATATCCCTGAACACTATGGCCGATTCACCTAACCTACACATCCCTGAACACTATGGCCAATTCACTTAACCTACACATCCCTGAACACTACGGCCAATCCACCTAACCTACACATCCCAGAACACTATGGCCGATTCACCTAACCTACACATCCCTGAACACTATGGCCATTCCATATAACCTACACATCCCTGAACACTATGGCCAATCCACCTAACCTACACATCCCTGAACACTATGGCCAATCGCTCTAACCTACACATCCTTGAACACTATGGCCAATTCACCTCACCGACACATCCCTGAACACTATGGCCAATTCACCTAACCTACACATCCCTGAACACGATGGTCATTCATCTAACCTACACATCCCTGAACACTATGGCCAATTCACCTAACCGACACATCTCTGAATACTATGGCCATTCCATCTAACCTACACATCCCTGAACACTATGGCCAATTCACCTAACCTACACATCCCTGAATACTATGGCCATTCCATCTAACCTACACATCCCTGAACACTATGGCCATTCCATCTAACCTACACATCCCTGAACACTATGGCCAATAGACCTAACCTACACATCCCTGAACACGATGGCCATTCATCTAACCTACACATCCGTGAACACTATGGCCAATTCACCTAACCTACACATCCCTGAACACTATGGCCAATCGCTCTAACCTACACATCCCTGAACACTATGGCCAATTCACCTAACCTACACATCCCTGAACACTATGGCTAATCCACCTAACCTACACAACACTAAACACTATGGCCCATCCACCTAACCTACACATCCCTGAATACTATGGTCATTCATCTAACCTACACATCCCTGAACACTATGGCCAATTCACCTAACCTACACATCCCTGAACACTATGGCCAATCGCTCTAACCAACACATCCCTGAACACTATGGCCAATCCACCTAACCTTCACAACACTAAACACTATGGCCCATCCTGCTAACCTACACATCCCTGAACACTATGGCCAATCCACCTAACCTACACAGCCCTGAACACTATGGCCAATCGCTCTAACCTACACAGCCCTGAACACTATGGCCAATCGCTCTAACCTACACAGCCCTGAACACTATGGCCAATCGCTCTAACCTACATATTCCTGAACACTATGGCCAATCGCTCTAACCTACATATCCCTGAACACTATGGCCAATTGCTCTAACCTATACATCGCTGAACACTATGGCCAATCCACCTAACCTACACAGCCCTGAACACTATGGCCAAATCACTTAACCTACACATCCCTGAACACTATGGCCAATTGCTCTAACCTACACATCCCTGAACACCACAGACAATCCAACTAACCTACACATCGCTGAACACCACAGACAATCCACCTAACCTATACATCCCTGAACACTGGCCAATTCATTTAACCTACACATCCCTGAACACTATGGCCAATTCATTTAACCTACACATCCCTGAACACTATGGCCAATCCACCTAACCTACACATCCCTGAACACTGTGGCCAATAGACCTAACCTACACATCCCTGAACACGATGGCCATTCATCTAACCTACACATCCCTGAACACTATGGCCAATCGCTCAAACCTACACATCCCTGAACACTATGGCCAATTCACCTAACCTAAACAACACTAAACACTATGGCCCATCCTGCTAACCTACACATCCCTGAACACTATGGCCAATTCCCCCAACCTACACATCCCTGAACACTATGGCCAATCGCTCTAACCTACACATCCCTGAACACTATGGCCAATTCACCTAACCTATACATCCCTGAATACTATGGCCATTCCATCTAAATAATACATCCCTGAACACTATGGCCAATTCACCTAACCTACACATCCCTGAACACTATGGCCATTCCATCTAACCTACACATCCCTGAACACTATGGCCAATCGCTCTAACCTACACATCCCTGAATACTATGGCCAATCCACCTAACCTACGCATCCCTGAACACTATGGCCAATCCACCTAACCTACACATCCCTGAACACTATGGCCAATTCACCTAACCTACACATCCCTGAACACTATGGCCATTCCATCTAACCTACACATCCCTGAACACTATGGCCAATCCACCTAACCTACGCATCCCTGAACACTATGGCCAATCCACCTAACCTACACATCCCTGAACACTATGGCCAATTCACCTAACCTACACATCCCTGAACACTATGGCCATTCCATCTAACCTACACATCCCTGAACACTATGGCCAATTCACCTAACCTACACATCCCTGAACACTATGGCCAATCGCTCTAACCTACACATCCCTGAACACTATGGCCATTCCATCTAACCTACACATCCCTGAACTCTTTGGCCAATCCACCTAACCTACACATCCCTGAACACTATGGCCAATCCACCTAACCTACACATCCCAGAACACTATGGCCAATCCATCTAACCTACACATCCCTGAACACTGTGGCCAATAGACTTAACCTACACATCCCTGAACACGATGGCCATTCATCTAACCTACACATCCCTGAACACTATGGCCAATCGCTCTAAGCTACACATCCCTGAACACTATGGCCAATTCACCTAACCTACACATCCCTGAACACTATGGCCAATCCACCTAACCTACACATCCCTGAACACTATGGCCATTCCACCTAACCTATACATTGCTGAACACCACAGACAATCCACCTAACCTACACATCCCTGAACACCACAGACAATCCACCTAACCTACACATCCCTGAACACCACAGACAATCCACCTAACCTACACATCCCTGAACACTATGGCCAATCCACCTAACCTACACATCCCTGAACACTTTGGCCAATCCACCTAACCTACACATCCCTGAACACTATGGCCAATCCACCTAACCTACACATCCCAGAACACTATGGCCAATCCATCTAACCTACACATCCCTGAACACTATGGCCAATCGCTCTAAGCTACACATCCCTGAACACTGTGGCCAATAGACCTAACCTACACATCCCTGAACACGATGGTCATTCATCTAACCAACACATCCCTGAACACTATGGCCAATTCACCTAACCTACACATCCCTGAACACTATGGCCAATTCACCTAACCTACACATCCCTGAACACGATGGCCATTCATCTAACCTACACATCCCTGAACACTATGGCCAATCGCTCAAACCTACACATCCCTGAACACTATGGCCAATTCACCTAACCTACACAACACTAAACACTATGGCCCATCCTGCTAACCTACACATCCCTGAACACTATGGCCATTCCATCTAACCTACACATCCCTGAACACTATGGCCAATTCCCCCAACCTACACATCCCTGAACACTATGGCCAATCGCTCTAACCTACACATCCCTGAACACTATGGCCAATTCACCTAACCTATACATCCCTGAATACTATGGCCATTCCATCTAACCTATACATCCCTGAACACTATGGCCAATTCACCTAACCTACACATCCCTGAACACTATGGCCAATCGCTCTAACCTACACATCCCTGAACACTATGGCCATTCCATCTAACCTACACATCCCTGAACACGATGGCCAATTCACCTAACCTACACATCCCTGAACACGATGGCCAATTCACCTAACCTACACATCCCTGAACACTATGGCCAATTCACCTAACCTACACATCCCTGAACACTATGGCCATTCCATCTAACCTACACATCCCTGAACACTATGGCCAATCGCTCTAACCTACACATCCCTGAACACTATGGCCAATCCACCTAACCTACACATCCCTGAACACTATGGCCAATCCACCTAACCTACACATCCCTGAACACTTTGGCCAATCCACCTAACCTACACATCCCTGAACACTATGGCCAATCCACCTAACCTACACATCCCTGAACACTATGGCCAATCGCTCTAACCTACACATCCCTGAACACTATGGCCAATCCACCTAACCTACACATCCCTGAACACTATGGCCATTCCACCTAACCTACACATCCCTGAACACTATGGCCAATCCATCTAACCTACACATCCCTGAACACTTTGGCCAATCCACCTAACCTACACATCCCTGAACACTTTGGCCAATCCACCTAACCTATACATCCCTGAACACCACAGACAATCCACCTAACCTACACATCCCAGAACACTAT
This sequence comes from Chiloscyllium plagiosum, assembly GCF_037043375.1. Taxonomy (NCBI): domain Eukaryota; kingdom Metazoa; phylum Chordata; class Chondrichthyes; order Orectolobiformes; family Hemiscylliidae; genus Chiloscyllium; species Chiloscyllium plagiosum. The sequence goes on along the minus strand of NW_028270149.1, from coordinate 2,318,820 downwards.
GGCCAATCCACCTAACCTACACATCCCTGAACACTATGGCCAATCCACCTAACCTACACATCCCAGAACACTATGGCCAATCCATCTAACCTACACATCCCTGAACACTGTGGCCAATAGACTTAACCTACACATCCCTGAACACGATGGCCATTCATCTAACCTACACATCCCTGAACACGATGGCCATTCATCTAACCTACACATCCCTGAACACGATGGCCATTCATCTAACCAACACATCCCTGAACACGATGGCCATTCATCTAACCAACACATCCCTGAACACTATGGCCAATTCACCTAACCTACACATCCCTGAACACGATGGCCATTCATCTACCCTACACATCCCTGAACACTATGGCCAATCGCTCTAAGCTACACATCCCTGAACACTATGGCCAATTCACCTAACCTACACATCCCTGAACACTATGGCCATTCCATCTAACCTACACATCCCTGAACACTATGGCCAATCCACCAAACCTACAAAACACTAAACACTATGGCCCATCCACCTAACCAACACATCCCTGAACACTATGGCCAATTCACCTAACCTACACATCCCAGAACACTATGGCCAATCCATCTAACCTACACATCCCTGAACACGATGGCCATTCATCTAACCTACACATCCCTGAACACTATGGCCAATTCACCTAACCTACACATCCCTGAACACTATGGCCAATTCACCTAACCTACACATCCCTGAACACGATGGCCATTCATCTAACCTACACATCCCTGAACACTATGGCCAATCGCTCTAAGCTACACATCCCTGAACACTATGGCCAATTCACCTAACCTACACATCCCTGAACACGATGGTCATTCATCTAACCTACACATCCCTGAACACTATGGCCAATCGCTCTAAGCTACACATCCCTGAACACTATGGCCAATTCACCTAACCTACACATCCCTGAACACTATGGCCATTCCATCTAACCTACACATCCCTGAACACTATGGCCAATCCACCTAACCTACACAACACTAAACACTATGGCCCATCCACCTAACCTACACATCCCTGAACACTATGGCCAATCGCTCTAACCTACACATCCTTGAACACTATGGCCAATTCACCTCACCTACACATCCCTGAACACTATGGCCAATTCACCTAACCTACACATGCCTGAACACGATGGTCATTCATCTAACCTACACATCCCTGAACATGATGGCCAAATCACTTAACCTACACATCCCTGAACACTATGGCCATTCCACCTAACCTATATACCCCTGAACACTATGGCCAAATCACTTAACCTACACATCCCTGAACACTATGGCCAATCCACCTAACCTTCACAACACTAAACACTATGGCCCATCCTGCTAACCTACACATCCCTGAACACTATGGCCAATCCACCTAATCTTCACAACACTAAACACTATGGCCCATCCTGCTAACCTACACATCCCTGAACACTATGGCCAATCCACCTAACCTTCACAACACTAAACACTATGGCCCATCCTGCTAACCTACACATCCCTGAACACTATGGCCAATCGCTCTAACCTACATATCTCTGAACACGATGGCCAATCGCTCTAACCTACACATCCCTGAACACTATGGCCAATCGCTCTAACCTACACATCCCTGAACACGATGGCCATTCATCTAACCTACACATCCCTGAACACTATGGCCAATCGCTCTAAGCTACACATCCCTGAACACTATGGCCAATTCACCTAACCTACACATCCCTGAACACGATGGTCATTCATCTAATCTACACATCCCTGAACACTATGGCCAATCGCTCTAAGCTACACATCCCTGAACACTATGGCCAATCCACCTAACCCACACAACACTAAATACTATGGCCCATCCACCTAACCTAAACATCCCTGAACACTATGGCCAATCGCTCTAACCTACACATCCTTGAACACTATGGCCAATTCACCTCACCTACACATCCCTGAACACTATGGCCAATTCACCTAACCTACACATCCCTGAACACGATGGTCATTCATCTAACCTACACATCCCTGAACACTATGGCCAATCCACCTAACCCACACAACACTAAATACTATGGCCCATCCACCTAACCTACACATCCCTGAACACTATGGCCAATCGCTCTAACCTACACATCCTTGAACACTATGGCCAATTCACCTCACCTACACATCCCTGAACACTATGGCCAATTCACCTAACCTACACATCCCTGAACACGATGGTCATTCATCTAACCTACACATCCCTGAACATGATGGCCAAATCACTTAACCTACACATCCCTGAACACTATGGCCATTCCACCTAACCTATATACCCCTGAACACTATGGCCAATCCACCTAACGTTCACAACACTAAACACTATGGCCCATCCTGCTAACCTACACATCCCTGAACACTATGGCCAATCCACCTAACCTTCACAACACTAAACACTATGGCCCATCCTGCTAACCTACACATCCCTGAACACTATGGCCAATCGCTCTAACCTACATATCTCTGAACACTATGGCCAATCGCTCTAACCTACACATCCTGAACACTATGGCCAATCCACCTAACCTACACATCCCTGAACACTATGGCCATTCCACCTAACCTACACATCCCTGAACACTATGGCCAATCCACCTAACCTACACATCCCTGAACATGATGGCCAAATCACTTAACCTACACATCCCTGAACACTATGGCCATTCCATCTAACCTACACATCCCTGAACACTATGGCCAATCGCTCTAACCTACACATCCCTGAACACTATGTCCATTCCATCTAACCTACACATCCCTGAACACTATGGCCAATCCACCTAACCTACACAACACTAAACACTATGGCCAATTCCCCCAACCTACACATCCCTGAACACTATGGCCAATCGCTCTAACCTACACATCCCTGAACACTATGGCAAATTCACCTAACCTATACATCCCTGAATACTATGGCCATTCCATCTAACCTATACATCCCTGAACACTATGGCCAATTCACCTAACCTACACATCCCTGAACACTATGGCTAATTCACCTAACCTACACATCCCTGAACACTATGGCCAATTCACCTAACCTACACATCCCTGAACACTTTGGCCATTCCACCTAACCTACATATCCCTGAACACTATGGCCAATCCACCTAACCTACACATCCCTGAATACTATGGCCATTCCACCTAACCTATACATCCCAGAACACTATGGCAATTCCACCTAACCTATACATCCCTGAACACGATGGCCATTCATCTAACCTACACATCCCTGAACACTATGGCCAATCGCTCTAAGCTACACATCCCTGAACACTATGGCCAATTCACCTAACCTACACATCCCTGAACACTATGGCCATTCCATGTAACCTACACATCCCAGAACACTATGGCCCTTCCATCTAACCTACACATCCCAGAACACTATGGCCCTTCCATCTAACCTACACATCCCAGAACACTATGTCCATTCCATCTAACCTACACATCCCTGAACACTATGGCCAATTCACCTAACCTACACATCCCTGAACACTATGGCCAATCGCTCTAACCTACACATCCCTGAACACTATGGCCAATCCACCTAACCTACACAACACTAAACACTATGGCCCATCCACCTAACCTACACATCCCTGAACACTATGGCCAATCGCTCTAACCTACACATCCTTGAACACTATGGCCAATTCACCTCACCTACACATCCCTGAACACTATGGCCAATTCACCTAACCTACACATCCCTGAACACGATGGTCATTCATCTAACCTACACATCCCTGAACATGATGGCCAAATCACTTAACCTACACATCCCTGAACACTATGGCCATTCCACCTAACCTATATACACCTGAACACTATGGCCAATCCACCTAACCTTCACAACACTAAACACTATGGCCCATCCTGCTAACCTACACATCCCTGAACACTATGGCCAATCCACCTAACCTTCACAACACTAAACACTATGGCCCATCCTGCTAACCTACACATCCCTGAACACTATGGCCAATCGCTCTAACCTACATATCTCTGAACACTATGGCCAATCGCTCTAACCTACACATCCTGAACACTATGGCCAATCGCTCTAACCTACACATCCCTGAACACTATGGCCAATCCACCTAACCTACACATCCCTGAACACTATGGCCAATCCACCTAACCTACACATCCCTGAACATGATGGCCAAATCATTTAACCTACACATCCCAGAACACTATGGCCCTTCCATCTAACCTACACATCCCTGAACACTATGGCCATTCCATCTAACCTACACATCCCTGAACACTATGGCCAATCGCTCTAACCTACACATCCCTGAACACTATGTCCATTCCATCTAACCTACACATCCCTGAACACTATGGCCAATCCACCTAACCTACACAACACTAAACACTATGGCCAATTCCCCCAACCTACACATCCCTGAACACTATGGCCAATCGCTCTAACCTACACATCCCTGAACACTATGGCCAATTCACCTAACCTATACATCCCTGAATACTATGGCCATTCCATCTAACCTATACATCCCTGAACACTATGGCCAATTCACCTAACCTACACATCCCTGAACACTATGGCTAATTCACCTAACCTACACATCCCTGAACACTATGGCCAATTCACCTAACCTATACATCCCTGAACACTATGGCCATTCCACCTAACCTACATATCCCTGAACACTATGGCCAATCCACCTAACCTACACATCCCTGAATACTATGGCCATTCCACCTAACCTATACATCCCTGAACACTATGGCCATTCCACCTAACCTATACATCCCTGAACACGATGGCCATTCATCTAACCTACACATCCGTGAACACTATGGCCAATCGCTCTAAGCTACACATCCCTGAACACTATGGCCAATTCACCTAACCTACACATCCCTGAACACTATGGCCAATCGCTCTAAGCTACACATCCCTGAACACTATGGCCAATTCACCTAACCTACACATCCCTGAACACTATGGCCATTCCATCTAACCTACACATCCCTGAACACTATGGCCAATCGCTCTAACCTACACATCCTTGAACACTATGGCCAATTCACCTCACCTACACATCCCTGAACACTATGGCCAATTCACCTAACCTACACATGCCTGAACACGATGGTCATTCATCTAACCTACACATCCCTGAACATGATGGCCAAATCACTTAACCTACACATCCCTGAACACTATGGCCATTCCACCTAACCTATATACCCCTGAACACTATGGCCAAATCACTTAACCTACACATCCCTGAACACTATGGCCAATCCACCTAACCTTCACAACACTAAACACTATGGCCCATCCTGCTAACCTACACATCCCTGAACACTATGGCCAATCCACCTAACCTTCACAACACTAAACACTATGGCCCATCCTGCTAACCTACACATCCCTGAACACTATGGCCAATCGCTCTAACCTACATATCTCTGAACACGATGGCCAATCGCTCTAACCTACACATCCCTGAACACTATGGCCAATCGCTCTAACCTACACATCCCTGAACACGATGGCCATTCATCTAACCTACACATCCCTGAACACTATGGCCAATCGCTCTAAGCTACACATCCCTGAACACTATGGCCAATTCACCTAACCTACACATCCCTGAACACGATGGTCATTCATCTAATCTACACATTCCTGAACACTATGGCCAATCGCTCTAAGCTACACATCCCTGAACACTATGGCCAATTCACCTAACCTACACATCCCTGAACACTATGGCCATTCCATCTAACCTAAACATCCCTGAACACTATGGCCAATCGCTCTAACCTACACATCCTTGAACACTATGGCCAATTCACCTCACCTACACATCCCTGAACACTATGGCCAATCGCTCTAACCTACACATCCTTGAACACTATGGCCAATTCACCTCACCTACACATCCCTGAACACTATGGCCAATTCACCTAACCTACACATCCCTGAACACGATGGTCATTCATCTAACCTACACATCCCTGAACATGATGGCCAAATCACTTAACCTACACATCCCTGAACACTATGGCCATTCCACCTAACCTATATACCCCTGAACACTATGGCCAATCCACCTAACGTTCACAACACTAAACACTATGGCCCATCCTGCTAACCTACACATCCCTGAACACTATGGCCAATCGCTCTAACCTACATATCTCTGAACACTATGGCCAATCGCTCTAACCTACACATCCTGAACACTATGGCCAATCGCTCTAACCTACACATCCCTGAACACTATGGCCATTCCACCTAACCTACACATCCCTGAACACTATGGCCAATCCACCTAACCTACACATCCCTGAACATGATGGCCAAATCACTTAACCTACACATCCCTGAACACTATGGCCATTCCATCTAACCTACACATCCCTGAACACTATGGCCATTCCATCTAACCTACACATCCCTGAACACTATGGCCAATCCACCTAACCTACACATCCCTGAACATGATGGCCAAATCACTTAACCTACACATCCCAGAACACTATGGCCCTTCCATCTAACCTACACATCCCTGAACACTATGGCCATTCCATCTAACCTACACATCCCTGAACACTATGGCCAATCGCTCTAACCTACACATCCCTGAACACTATGTCCATTCCATCTAACCTACACATCCCTGAACACTATGGCCAATCCACCTAACCTACACATCCCTGAACACTATGGCCAATCCACCTAACCTACACATCCCTGAACATGATGGCCAAATCACTTAACCTACACATCCCTGAACACTATGGCCATTCCATCTAACCTACACATCCCTGAACACTATGGCCCTTCCATCTAACCTACACATCCCTGAACACTATGGCCCTTCCATCTAACCTACACATCCCTGAACACTATGGCCCTTCCATCTAACCTACACATCCCTGAACACTATGGCCAATCCACCTAACCTACACATCCCTGAACACTATGGCCCTTCCATCTAACCTACACATCCCTGAACACTATGGCAAATTCACCTAACCTATACATCCCTGAATACTATGGCCATTCCATCTAACCTATACATCCCTGAACACTATGGCCAATTCACCTAACCTACACATCCCTGAACACTATGGCCCTTCCATCTAACCTACACATCCCTGAACACTATGGCCAATCCACCTAACCTACACATCCCTGAACACTATGGCCCTTCCATCTAACCTACACATCCCTGAACACTATGGCAAATTCACCTAACCTATACATCCCTGAATACTATGGCCATTCCATCTAACCTATACATCCCTGAACACTATGGCCAATTCACCTAACCTACACATCCCTGAACACTATGGCCAATCGCTCTAACCTACACATCCCTGAACACTATGGCCCTTCCATCTAACCTACACATCCCTGAACACTATGGCCAATCCACCTAACCTACACATCCCTGAACACTATGGCCCTTCCATCTAACCTACACATCCCTGAACACTATGGCAAATTCACCTAACCTATACATCCCTGAATACTATGGCCATTCCATCTAACCTATACATCCCTGAACACTATGGCCAATTCACCTAACCTACACATCCCTGAACACTATGGCTAATTCACCTAACCTACACATCCCTGAACACTATGGCCAATTCACCTAACCTATACATCCCTGAACACTATGGCCAATCCACCTAACCTACACATCCCTGAATACTATGGCCATTCCACCTAACCTATACATCCCTGAACACGATGGCCATTCATCTAACCTACACATCCCTGAACACTATGGCCAATCGCTCTAAGCTACACATCCCTGAACACTATGGCCAATTCACCTAACCTACACATCCCTGAACACTATGGCCATTCCATCTAACCTACACATCCCTGAACACTATGGCCAATTCACCTAACCTACACATCCCTGAACACTATGGCCAATTCACCTAACCTACACATCCCTGAACACTATGGCCATTCCATCTAACCTACACATCCCTGAACACTATGGCCAATTCACCTAACCTACACATCCCTGAACACTATGGCCAATTCACCTAACCTACACATCCCTGAACACTATGGCCATTCCATCTAACCTACACATCCCTGAACACTATGGCCAATTCACCTAACCTACACATCCCTGAACACTATGGCCATTCCACCGAACCTACACATCCCTGAACACTATGGCCAATCCACCTAACCTACACAACACTAAACACTATGGCCATTCCACCGAACCTACACATCCCTGAACACTGTGGCCAATAGACCTAACCTACACATCTCTGAGCACGATGGTCATTCATCTAACCTACACATCCCTGAACACGATGGCCATTCATTTAACCTACACATCCCTGAACACTATGGCCAATCGCTCTAACCTACACATCCCTGAACACTATGGCCAATCGCTCTAACCTACACATCCCTGAACACTATGGCCAATCGCTCTAACCTACACATCCCTGAACACTATGTCCATTCCATCTAACCTACACATCCCTGAACACTATGGCCAATCCACCTAACCTACACAACACTAAACACTATGGCCAATTCCCCCAACCTACACATCCCTGAACACTATGGCCAATTCACCTAACCTATACATCCCTGAATACTATGGCCATTCCATCTAACCTATACATCCCTGAACACTATGGCCAATTCACCTAACCTACACATCCCTGAACACTATGGCTAATTCACCTAACCTACACATCCCTGAACACTATGGCCAATTCACCTAACCTACACATCCCTGAACACTATGGCCAATCCACCTAACCTACACATCCCTGAATACTATGGCCATTCCACCTAACCTATACATCCCTGAACACTATGGCCATTCCACCTAACCTATACATCCCTGAACACGATGGCCATTCATCTAACCTACACATCCCTGAACACTATGGCCAATCGCTCTAAGCTACACATCCCTGAACACTATGGCCAATTCACCTAACCTACACATCCCTGAACACTATGGCCAATCCACCTAACCTACAAAACACTAAACACTATGGCCCATCCATCTAACCTACACATCCCTGAACACTGTGGCCAATAGACCTAACCTACACATCTCTGAGCACGATGGTCATTCATCTAACCTACACATCCCTGAACACGATGGCCATTCATCTAACCTACACATCCCTGAACACTATGGCCATTCCACCTAACCTACACATCCCTGAACACTATGGCCAATCGCTCTAACCTACACATCCCTGAACACTATGGCCAATCGCTCTAACCTACACATCCCTGAACACTATGGCCAATTCACCTAACCTACACATCCCTGAACACTATGGCCATTCCATGTAACCTACACATCCCTGAACACTATGTCCATTCCATCTAACCTACACATCCCTGAACACTATGTCCATTCCACCTAACCTACACAACACTAAACACTATGGCCAATTCCCCCAACCTACACATCCCTGAACACTATGGCCAATCGCTCTAACCTACACATCCCTGAACACGATGGCCAATTCACCTAACCTATACATCCCTGAATACTATGGCCATTCCATCTAACCTATACATCCCTGAACACTATGGCCAATTCACCTAACCTACACATCCCTGAACACTATGGCCAATCGCTCTAACCTACACATCCCTGAACACTATGGCCAATTCACCTAACCTACACATCCCTGAACACTATGGCCAATTCACCTAACCTATACATCCCTGAACACTATGGCCAATTCACCTAACCTACATATCCCTGAACACTATGGCCAATCGCTCTAACCTACACATCCCTGAACACTATGGCCAATTCACCTAACCTATACATCCCTGAATACTATGGCCATTCCATCTAACCTATACATCCCTGAACACTATGGCCAATTCACCTAACCTACACATCCCTGAACACTATGGCCAATCGCTCTAACCTACACATCCATGAACACTATGGCCAATTCACCTAACCTACACATCCCTGAACACTATGGCCAATTCACCTAACCTACACATCCCTGAACACTATGGCCAATTCACCTAACCTACACATCCCTGAACACGATGGTCATTCATCTAACCTACACATCCCTGAACATGATGGCCAAATCACTTAACCTACACATCCCTGAACACTATGGCCATTCCACCTAACCTATATACCCCTGAACACTATGGCCAATCCACCTAACCTTCACAACACTAAACACTATGGCCCATCCTGCTAACCTACACATCCCTGAACACTATGGCCAATCCACCTAACCTTCACAACACTAAACTCTATGGCCCATCCTGCTAACCTACACATCCCTGAACACTATGGCCAATCGCTCTAACCTACATATCTCTGAACACTATGGCCAATCGCTCTAACCTTCACATCCTGAACACTATGGCCAATCGCTCTAACCTACACATCCCTGAACACTATGGCCAATCCACCTAACCTACACATCCCTGAACACTATGGCCAATCCACCTAACCTACACATCCCTGAACATGATGGCCAAATCACTTAACCTACACATCCCTGAACACTATGGCCAATCGCTCTAACCTACACATCCCTGAACACTATGTCCATTCCATCTAACCTACACATCCCTGAACACTATGGCCAATCCACCTAACCTACACAACACTAAACACTATGGCCAATTCCCCCAACCTACACATCCCTGAACACTATGGCCAATCGCTCTAACCTACACATCCCTGAACACTATGGCCAATTCACCTAACCTATACATCCCTGAATACTATGGCCATTCCATCTAACCTATACATCCCTGAACACTATGGCCAATTCACCTAACCTACACATCCCTGAACACTATGGCTAATTCACCTAACCTACACATCCCTGAACACTATGGCCAATTCACCTAACCTACACATCCCTGAACACTATGGCCAATCCACCTAACCTACACATCCCTGAATACTATGGCCATTCCACCTAACCTATACATCCCTGAACACTATGGCCATTCCACCTAACCTATACATCCCTGAACACGATGGCCATTCATCTAACCTACACATCCCTGAACACTATGGCCAATCGCTCTAAGCTACACATCCCTGAACACTATGGCCAATTCACCTAACCTACACATCCCTGAACACTATGGCCATTCCATCTAACCTACACATCCCTGAACACTATGGCCAATTCACCTAACCTACACATCCCTGAACACTATGGCCCATCCATCTAACCTACACATCCCTGAACACTGTGGCCAATAGACCTAACCTACACATCTCTGAGCACGATGGTCATTCATCTAACCTATACATCCCTGAACACTATGGCCAATCGCTCTAACCTACACATCCCTGAACACTATGGCCAATCGCTCTAACCTACACATCCCTGAACACTATGGCCAATTCACCTAACCTACACATCCCTGAACACTATGGCCATTCCATCTAACCTACACATCCCAGAACACTATGTCCATTCCATCTAACCTACACATCCCTGAACACTATGGCCATTCCATCTAACCTACACATCCCTGAACACTATGGCCAATCCACCTAACCTACACAACACTAAACACTATGGCCAATTCCCCCAACCTACACATCCCTGAACACTATGGCCAATCGCTCTAACCTACACATCCCTGAACACTATGGCCAATTCACCTAACCTATACATCCCTGAATACTATGGCCATTCCATCTAACCTATACATCCCTGAACACTATGGCCAATTCACCTAACCTACACATCCCTGAACAATATGGCCAATCGCTCTAACCTACACATCCCTGAACACTATGGCCAATTCACCTAACCTACATATCCCTGAACACTATGGCCAATCGCTCTAACCTACACATCCCTGAACACTATGGCCAATTCACCTAACCTATACATCCCTGAATACTATGGCCATTCCATCTAACCTATACATCCCTGAACACTATGGCCAATTCACCTAACCTACACATCCCTGAACACTATGGCCAATCGCTCTAACCTACACATCCCTGAACACTATGGCCAATTCACCTAACCTACACATCCCTGAACACTATGGCCAATTCACCTAACCTACACATCCCTGAACACTATGGCCATTCCACCTAACCTACACATCCCTGAACACTATGGCCAATTCATCTAACCTACATATCCCTGAACACTATGGCCAATTCACCTAACCTACACATCCCTGAACACTATGGCCAATTCACCTAACCTACACATCCCTGAACACTATGGCCATTCCACCTAACCTACACATCCCTGAACACTATGGCCAATTCATCTAACCTACATATCCCTGAACACTATGGCCAATCGCTCTAACCAACACATCCCTGAACACTATGGCCAATCGCTCTAACCTACACATCTTTAGCCTGTGGGAGGAAACCGGAGTACCTGGAGGAAACCCACGCCGACACGGGGAGAATATGCAATCTTCTCCCAGACAGCCACCCAAGGCTGGAATTGAACCCTGGTCCCTGGTGCTGTGAGGCAGCCGTGCTAACCTCTGAGCCACCGTGCTACTCATGGGAGGCTGTGTGGTGCATTGCTGAGCACGTTGGCCTTTTACAGTATTATCAAAGTTGATATTCAAAGGTTGTGGGTTCAAGTTCTACCAGATTCAGCTTTTAGTTCAGGCTTGAATTATTTAGGTGGCTCAGTGGTTAGCACAGCTGCCTCACTGCACCAGGGACCCAGGTTTGATTCCACCCTCAGGCGGGTGTCTGGGTGGAGTTTACACATTCTCCATGGGTCTCCTCCGGGTGCTCCGGTTTCATCCCCACCAGTCCAAAGATGTGCCGGTTAGGTGAATTGCTTATGGTAAATTACCGATAGTGTTTGGGTGTGCGTGAGTCAGGGGGAAATATGGAGTTGTAAGTTTGGTGCTGGAAAAGCACATCAGGTCACACCGTATCCAAGGAGCAGGAGAAATGACATTTTGGGCATAAGCCCTTCCTCAGGAATGAGGCTTGTGGCCCAAGGGGTATGGGGTGGGACTGAGGGTGCAATAGGTGGGGAAGAAGGTGATAGGGTGGAGCGCATAGGTGGGAAGGAAGATGGACAGGTAGGACAGGTCATGAGGGTAGTGCCAAATTGGAGGCTTGGGACTGGGATATGGGAGGAGGGGAAATGGGGAAACTGGTGAAATCCACATTGATGCCCTGCGGTTGGAGGGTCTCGAAGTGGAAGATGAGGCGTTGGGTGGTTCGGGTTTGGTGGTGGAGCAGGCCCAGGACCTGCATGTCCTTGGCGAAGTGGGAGGGAGATTGAAGTGTTCAGCCACAGGGCAGTGGGGTTGGTTGGTGCATGTGTCCCAGAGATGTTCTCTGAAACGATCCGCAAGTAGATTCCTGTCTCCCTGATGGAGAGGAGACCGCACTGGATACAGTAGATGATTGACAAGGAAGTCCTTCACATTTCGTAGAGAATTTCCAATGTTGTTTAGGGACAATACAGTTCCTAACTTGCCCGAATAAAATCAGATATTGCTGATAAAGCTCAGCAGGCCCGGAGAGAACTCACAGTTAATGTTTCAGATCGAGTGGCCCTCCTTCTGGACTCCCAGGTTCCCTACCCTGCCATCAAAGTGATATTGCTTTAAGAGTTGTGTTGTTTTAAGAGCTGGATTTCTGAATCAATACAAGGAGCAGGATGAAACCATGTGAGCAGCCAATCTGCTCGAGCCTGGGTGTGAGTTTCGTTATCTGTAAAAGCACAATGCAGTCTGAGATGATCAGTAAACATTAATGAAATCTTCAAATCAACCAAATCTACTCATTAACAGTATTAGTGGGTGGTACGGTGGCACGGTGGTTAGCACTGCTGCCTCACAGCGCCAGAGACCTGGGTTCAATTCCCGCCTCAGGCGACTGACTGTGTGGAGTTTGCACATTCTTCCCGTGTCTGCGTGGGTTTCCTCCGGGTGCTCCGGTTTCCTCCCAAAGTCCAAAGATGTGCAGGGCCAGGTGAATTGACTATACTAAATTGCCCCTAGTGTTAGGTAAGGGGTAAATGTAGGGGTATGGGTGGTTTACGCTTCGGCGGGTCAGTGTGGACTTGTTGGGCCGAAGGGCCTGTTTCCACACTGTAATGTAATGTAATCTAATCTAATCTAATCTAATCTACCCCTCAATAACGCACAGAAAAACACCAGTACAACCCTTCAGTGGGTGATTAATGTCACTCATAGTAACTTAGGATTTTACAGAACTGAAGGAGGCCATTCGATTCATTGCATCTGTCGTAGCTCCTGAAATAGCTATCCCTTCTCCTGCCCTTTCTCCATAGCCCTTCAAACCAAATAAAAACCCAGCTCTCTTTTGAAACCTCTTATGCAACCCCCCTCCCCCACCCTCCCAGCGCATTCCAAATCCGAACGACTCTCTGAGTGAAGATGTTTCTCCCCATCTCCCTTTGAGCTCGCTCGCTGACAATGTTGGAAATGTGACCCTGAGTTACTGACACGTCACTCCTGACAGTGTTGTTGGTATTCACCCCCAGGGTGCCCGGAAACCTCACACTGTGGATCTCTGGGGGTGTTGGGGCTAGGGATCGGGCTGATCTCGCTAAAAAAGGAAGCAATATCATTCAACAAATCGAAAAACAAACAAAGAATGCAGCATCTGTGGAGAGAAATCAGAATTAATGTTCCAGGTCGAGGGAGATATCTTTGAAAGATTCGCTTAATGAGTCACTGGGAGTGATGTACAATCCATCTGCCTGAGCACATGGTGTCGGGGTACAGTCAGTATGTGGGTGGGGTTGGCCATAGCAGTGAGGGAGACAGGACAGAGGGAGGGGCAGAGTGTACTCCAGCCTCTCACAGGGTGACTGACCAGAGGGATTCAGGTGAAGGCACTGATGGGGCAGGAGAAAACAACAACGATACTCTGCCTGGTAGCTTCGCGTTGGTGAGCACAGAGCAGTCCAGCCCAGAACAACCCTGACAGTCCCAGTCAGCACACAGCCACTCCTTCCAATCTGCCAGTGATGGTCACCTCCAGGGTATCACATGACACCGGGTGGTGTCAGCTGACAGGTATCCCCGCTCCAGTCAGAGGCCACGCTGTAGGATCCCAGCTTGTTGCTATGGAGAGTCAGGCCATGACAATCTTGATTGAGGAGAAAGTGAGGGCTGCAGATGCTGGGGATCAGAGTCGAGAGTGTGTTGCTGGAAAAGCGCAGCAGGTCAGGCAGCATCCGAGGAGCAGGAGAATCAATGTTTCAGGCAAAAGCCCTTCATCAGGAATAGAGAAGGCTTTTGCCTGAATCTTGATAGAGGGTTGAGTTTCTAGAGGGGTTTGTAACCAATGCTTTGTGCTGCCATTTTGACTGGCATTGCTGAGGAGCAGACAAGGGAACAGGAACTGGCCCATTGAGAGGGAAAGCTGTCAGGGTTAGGCCCATCCACCCTCTCCTTCACTCACATCCATCAGCGAGAGCCGTACTGGCACCGTATTGGTGAGAGTGTGAGGGTGTGGGTGGTTAGGGTGAGTTGGGGCTGGTCAGTGTTGTGTTTGTGGGGGAGGGGCACCATTGCTGCCCATTCTGAGCCTGTAAAGCTCCCCTCTTCCTTACCTTCCTGACCTGGAGCTGCTGGAGTTGCTGGAGCTGGTGGAGCTGCAGGAAGTGATGGGCTGCTAGATGTAGTGGGGCTGCTGGAGGTGCTGGATCTGCTGGAGGTGCCAGAGATGCTGGAATTGCTGGGGCTGCTGAGCAGCTGGAGCTGCTGGAGCTGCTGGTGCTGGAAGTTCTAGTGCTGCTGGGACTACTGAGGTGCTGGAGCTGCGAGAGGTTCTGGAAGTTCTGGTGGTGCGGGATGTTCTGGAGGTGCTGGTGCTTCTGATGGTGCTAGAGCTGCTGGGGCTGCTGGAACAGCTGGAGATGCTGTAGCTGCTGGAGCTGCTGGAGTGCCTGGAGGTGCCAGAAGTTCTGGAGCTGCTGGAGCTGCTGCAGATGCTAGAGGTTCTGGAGATGCCTGACCTACTGGAGGTGCTGGAGATGCTGGAGCTGCTTCACAAAGCTGGGTGGCAGGGTAAAATGTGAGGAGGATGTTAGGAGATTACAGGGTGACCTGGACAGGTTAGGTGAGTGGGCAGATGCACGGCAGATGCAATTTAATGTGGATAAGTGTATGGTTATCCACTTTGGTGGCAAGAACAGGAAGGCAGATTACTACCTAAATGGAATCAATTTAGGTAAAGGGGCAGTACAACGAGATCTAGGTGTTCAAGTACATCAGAGCTGAAAAATGTGTTGATGAAAAAGTGCAGCAGGTCAGGCAGCATCCAGGGAACAGGAGAATCGACGTTTTGGGCATAAGCCCTTCCTCAGGAATGAGGAAAGTGTGTCCAGCAGGCTAAGATAAAAAGTAGGGAGGAGGGACTTGGGGGAGGGGTGTTGGAAATGCGATAGGTGGAAGGAGGTCATGGTGAGGGTGATAGGTCAGACTGGGGTGGGGGCGGAGAGGTCAGGAAGAAGATTGCAGGTTAGGAAGGCGGTGCTGAGTTCGAGAGATTTGACTGAGACAAGGTGGGGGGAGGGGAAATGAGGAAACTGGTGAAATCCGAGTTCATCCCTTGTGGTTGGAGGGTTCCTAGGCGGAAGATGAGGCGCTCTTCCTCCAACCGTCGTGTTGCCATGGTCTGGCGATGGAGGAGTCCAAGGACCTGCATGTCCTTGGTGGAGTGGGAGGGGGAGTTGAAGTGTTGAGCCACTGGGTGGTTGGGTTGGTTGGTGCGGGTGTCCCAGAGGTGTTCTCTGAAACGCTCCGCAAGTAGGCGGCCTGTCTCCCCAATATAGAGGAGGCCACATCGGGTGCAGCGGATGCAATAGATGATGTGTGTGGAGGTGCAGGTGAATCTGTGGCGGATATGGAAGTTTCCTTTGGGGCCTTGGAGTGAGGTGAGGGGGGAGGTGTGGGCGCAAGTTTTGCATTTCTTGCGGTTGCAGGGGAAGGTGCCGGGAGTGGAGGTTGGGTCGGTGGGGGGTGTGGACCTGACGAGGGAGTCGCGGAGGGAGTGATCTTCACGGAACGCTGATAGGGGAGGGGAGGGAAATATATCCCTGGTGGTGTGGTCCGTTTGGAGGTGGCGGAAATGACGGTGGATGATACGATGTATCTGGAGGTTGGTGGGGTGGTCGGTGAGGACCAGTGGGGTTCTGTCCTGGTGGCGGTTGGCGGGGCGGGGCTCAAGGGCGGAGGAGCGGGAAGTGGAAGAGATGCGGTGGAGGGCATCGTCGACCACGTCTGGGGGGAAATTGCGGTCCTTGAAGAAGGAGGCCATCTGGGTTGTACGGTATTGGAACTGGTCCTCCTGGGAGCAGATGCGGCGGAGTCGAAGGAATTGGGAGAATGGGATGGCGTTTTTACAGAGGGCAGGATGAGAGGAGGTGTAGTCCAGGTAGCTGTGGGAGTTGGTCGGTTTATAGTAAATGTCCGTGTTGATTCGGTCGCCCGAGATAGAAATGGAGAGGTCTAGGAAGGGGAGGGAGGAGTCTGAGACGGTCCAGGTGAATTTGAGGTTGGGGTGGAAGGTGTTGGTAAAGTGGATGAACTGTTCAACCTCCTCGTGGGAGCATGAGGCAGCGCCGATACAGTCATCGATGTGGCGGAGGAAAAGATGGGGGGTGAGGCCAGTGTAGTTGCGGAAGATGGACTGTTCCACATATCCTACGAAGAGGCAGGCATAGCTGGGGCCCATGCGGGTGCCCATGGCTACTCCTTTGGTTTGGAGGAAGTGGGAGGATTGGAAAGAGAAGTTGTTCAGGGTGAGGACCAGTTCAGTCAGTCGAAGGAGGGTGTCAGTGGAAGGGTACTGGTCGGTACGGCGGGAAAGGAAGAAGCGGAGGGCTTTGAGTCCTTCGTGATGGGGGATGGAAGTGTATAGGGACTGGATGTCCATGGTGAAGATAAGGCGTTGGGGACCGGGGAAGCGAAAATCATGGAGGAGGTGGAGGGCCTGGGTGGTGTCACGAACGTAGGTGGGGAGTTCTTGGACTAAGGGGGACAGGACCGTGTCGAGGTATGCGGAGATGAGTTCGGTTGGGCAGGAGCAGGCTGAGACGATGGGTCGTCCGGGGCAGTCAGGTTTGTGGATTTTGGGCAGGAGGTAGAAACGGGAGGTGCGGGGTTGTGGGACTATGAGGTTGGAGGCGGTGGATGGGAGATCCCCTGAGGTGATGAGGTTATGGATGGTCTGGGAGATGATGGTTTGGTGGTGGGGGGTGGGGTCATGGTCAAGGGGGCAGTAGGAGGAGGTATCTGCGAGCTGGCGTTTGGCCTCAGCGGTGTAAAGGTCAGTGCGCCAAACTACCACCGCGCCTCCCTTGTCAGCTGGTTTGATAGTGAGGTTGGGGTTGGGGTTGGAGCGGAGGGAGTGGAGGGCTGTGCATTCCGAGGGTGAGAGGTTGGAGTGGTTGAGAGGGTTGGACAGGTTGAGGCGGTTAATGTCGCGGCAGCAGTTGGCTATGAAGAGATTGAGGGCAGGTAGGAGGCCAGCACGGGGTGTCCAGGTGGATGGGGTGTGTTGGAGGCGCGAGAAGGGGTCGTCAGAGGGTGGGCGAGAATCTTGGTTGAAGAAGTAGGCGCGGAGGCGAAGGCGGCGGAAGAATTGTTCGATGTCTCGCCTCGTGTTGAACTCATTGATCCGGGAGTGTAGAGGGATGAAGGTTTCAAGTTCTTGTACACCATCAATGAAGGTAAGCATGCAGGTACAGCAGGTAGTGAAGGAGGCTAATAGCATGCTGGCCTTCATAACAAGAGGGATCGAGTATAGAAGCAAAGAGGTTCTTCTGCAGCTGTACAGGGCCCTGGTGAGACCACACCTGGAGTACTGTGTGCAGTTCTGGTCTCCAAATTTGAGGAAAGACATTCTGGCTATTGAGGGAGTGCAGCGTAGGTTCACGAGGTCAATTCCTGGAATGGCGGGATTACCTTACACTGAAAGACTGAAGCGACTGGGCTTGTATACCCTTGAGTTTAGAAGACTGAGACGGGATCTGATTGAGACATAAGATTAGTAAATGATTGGACACTCTGGCGGCAGGAAACATGTTTCCGCTGATGGGTGAGTGCCAAACCAGAGGACACAACTTAAAATACGGGGTAGACCATTTAGGACAGAGATGAGGAGAAACTTCTTCACCCAGAGAGTGGTGGCTGTGTGGAATGCTCTGCCCCAGAGGGCAGTGGAGGCCCAGTCTCTGGATTCATTTAAGAAAGAGTTGGATAGAGCTCTCAAGGATCGTGGAATCAAGGGTTATGGAGATAAGGCAGGAACAGGATACTGATTAGGAATGATCAGCCATGATCATGTTGAATGGTGGTGCAGGCTCGAAGGGCAGAATGGCCCTTCCCATTGCTGCCTCCCTCAGGAATGACCCATCTCGTTCCCAGTGAGAGCTCTATGTGGGAATATTCAAACCTGGAAAGAAGCCCTGTCCAGGGCAGGCAGTGAGGAATTACCCCGCAGTTTCCTGCTCCTGCTGGGAGATAGGCTGGTGCAGGGGCAGGTTAGTAACTGAAGGATTACTGAGAGACAGAGACTGGGGAGGGAGAGGATCCTGGACTGAGGCAGACTGAGGGGTTTCTGGAATCTGTTTAAGCTGCAGGTTTTCTCTGCAAAACGTACCTGCCTCTTCACGAGGATTTTCTGGACAGGACACCGACATCAAGGGCCTATCCCAGTAGGTCCTGTTGCACGCCATTGCGTGCTGCAAGACGTTAGAGAGACCTTGTAGCTGCTAGCATCCCATCCCAGGTTCCACCACAGCCATCACTGTCTGAGATCTGACCACCCAGTGGTCCAGCTCGATACTCAGAGTTTAGGGAAGTGATTGCTGGGCCCTTTGCTGAGATATTTGTATCATTGATAGTCACAGGTGAGATGCCAGAAGACTGGAGGTTGGCAAACGTGTTTAAGAAGGGTGGTAAGGACAAGCCAGGGAACTATAGACCGGTAAGCCTGACCTCGGTGGTGGGCAAGTTGTTGGAGGGAATCCTGAGGGACAGGATGTACATGTATTTGGGAAGGCAAGGACTGATTAGGGACAGTCAACATGGCTTTGTGCGTGGGAAATCATGTCTCACAAACTTGATTGTGTTTTTTGAGGAAGTAACAAAGAAGATTGATGAGGGCAGAGCAGTAGATGTGATCTATATGGACTTCAGTAAGGCGTTCAACAAGGTTCCCCATGGGAGACTGATTAGCAAGGTTAGATCTCATGGAATACAGGGAGAACTAGCCATTTGGATACAGAACTGGCTCAAAGGTAGAAGACAGAGGGTGGTGGTGGAGGGTTGTTTTTCAGACTGGAGGCCTGTGACCAGTGGAGTGCCACAAGGATCGGTGCTGGGCCCTCTACTTTTTATCATTTACATAAATGATTTGGATGCGAGCATAAGAGGTACAGTTAGTAAGTTTGCAGATGACACCAAAATTGGAGGTGTAGTGGACAGCGAAGAGGGTTACCTCAGATTACAACAGGATCTGGACCAGATGGGCCAATGGGCTGAGAAGTGGCAGATGGAGTTTAATTCAGATAAATGTGAGGTGCTGCATTTTGGGAAAGCAAATCTTAGCAGAACTTATACACTTAATGGTAAGGTCCTCGGGAGTGTTGCTGAACAAAGAGACCTTGGAGTGCAGGTTCATAGCTCCTTGAAAGTGGAGTCACAGGTAGATAGGATAGTGAAGGCAGCGTTTGGTATGTTTTCCTTTATTGGTCAGAGTATTGAGTACAGGAGTTGGGAGGTCATGTTGCAGCTGTACAGGACATTGGTTAGGCCACTGTTGGAATATTGTGTGCAATTCTGGTCTCCTTCCTATTGGAAAGATGTTGTGAAACTTGAAAGGGTTCAGAAAAGATTTACAAGGATGTTGCCAGGGTTGGAACCGAGCAAAGGCTACGACAACAGATGAATGGGCACCGCAGAACAATCACCAGACAGGAGGGTTCCCTCCAGGACATTCGACCTCGGACCTTCGGGTGACCATCCTCCAAGGTGGACTTCGGGACAGGCAGCAGCGAAAAGTGGCCGAGCAGAGGCTGATAGCCAAGTTTGGTACCTATAGGGAGGGCCTCAACCGGGACCTTGGGTTCATGTCACACAACAGGTGACCACCATTGCACTATACACACACACAGACACTCCTACACACACACACTCTCACATACACACGGACACACACTCACACACACACACACACACACACCCCACACACACACACCACACACACACACACCCCACACACACCCCACACACACACACCCCACACACACACCACACACATACACACACACACACCCCACACACACACACACACCACACACACACACCACACACACACCACACACACACAGACCCCACACACACATCACACACACACACCACACACACACCACACACCCACACACACACACCACACACCCACACACACACACCACACACACACACCACACACACACACACACCACACACACACACATACCACACACACACACCCCACACACACACACACACACACCACACACACCACACCCCCCCACACACACACCACACACACACCCCACACACACACACACCACACACACACACCACACACACAAACACACACCCCACACACACACCACACACACACACCCTCACACACACACCCCCACACACACCGTACACACACACCACACACACACACACCCCCACACACACACAAACACACACACACCCCACACACACACCACACACACACACCCTCACACACACCCCCCACACACACACACCGTACACACACACCACACACACACACACACCACACACACACACACCCCACACATACACTCACACCACACACACCACACACACACACCACACCCACCCCACACACACACACCACACACACACACCCTCACACACACACACACACCCACCCCAAACCACACACACCACACACACACACACACACCACACACACACCACACACACACACCACACACACAATCACACACCACACACACACACCACACACACACACCACACACACACACACCACACACACACACCCCACACACACACACCCTCACACACACACACCCACACACCCACCACACACACACCACACACACACACACCACACACACACACCACACACACACACACACACCACACACACACACTCCACACACACACACCCTCACACACACACACCCACACACCCACCACACACACACCACACACACACACACACACACAGACACACACACAGGCATCCTCTCGGAGAGTCAGACCACTCTACACTCACACACACACATATACACTCTCTCACACTCACAACCCCCCACCCTGACATGTACACACACACAAATCCACATGCACACATATACATATACGTTTGTGGGGTGAATTTGTACTTGCCGAGTTACATTGTACTTTGCTCAAAAACTGCATGAATTTACGTAAAACTCTGTTATTTCACTTTTTAGACTAGAATCAATCTAAACATCAGGTTATAGACAGAGAACACAGGGGGCCAACACCTTCAACATATTGTCTAGCTATCACCATTGTTAACAGCTAACCCGAGAATGCAACTTTTAAAAAAAGCTTTTGTGATTTACACATGAAAGAAGTGAAACTATCATGGTATTCTAACAGATGAAAGGCTTAACAGACCATCGAGGTATTTTTCCATATAATCCCAGTTACACCACACTGCAAACGTTTGCTATAAATTCTGTGCCTTACAATTGTGCCCGCCACTATCACCCGATGAAGGAGCAGCGCTCTGAAAGCTAGTGCTTCCAGTTAAACCTGTTGGACTATAACCTGGTGTGGTGTGAATTTTAATGTTGCCTGGATTGGAATCATAAAATCCCTACAACCCTCAGAAAAGCATTCCACCCAGATCCACCTCCCAAACCGAGCCTTGGAACTCTGTAATTCCCCATGGCCAATCCATCCACCTTTGGACTGTAGGAGGAAACCCACACAGCGATTGCGAGAGTGTGTACATTTCACAGTCACCCACGAGTGGAATCGTACGCGGGTCCCTGGGCTGTGAGGCAGCAATGCTAACCACTGAGCCATGATGCCATCCTTTAGTTCAAATCCTCACTGTGAAGGATCTGAGCTACAGGGAGAGGCTGAACAGGCTGGGGCTGTTTTCCCTGGAGCGTCGGAGGCTGAGGGGTGACCTTAGAGAGGTTTACAAAAGTGAGGGACATGGATAGGGTAAATAGACAAGGTCTCTTTCCTGGGGTGGGGGAGTCCAGAACTAGACGGCATAGGTTTAGGGTGAGAGGGGAAAGATATAAAAGAGACCTAAGGAGCAATGTTTTCATGCAGAGTGTGGTGCGTGTATGGAATGAGCTGCCAGAGGAAGTGGTGGAGGCTGGTACAATTGCAACATTTAAGAGGCATCTGGATGGGTATATGAATAGGAAGGGTTTGGAGGGATATGGGCTGGGTGCTGGCAGGTGGGACTAGATTGGGTTGGGATATCTGGTCGGCATGGACGGGTTGGACCGAAGGGTCTGTTTCCGTGCTGTACATCTCTATGAGTCTATATGGAATTTCAGAAATTCGTCCAATTCAGTTGTTGCTGTAGGTTTGGCCAATGAGATGAGGCGTCAGAGATGGCACACAGACACTCGCCCTCACACACACACTCGCCCTCACACACACACTCACCCTCACACACACACTCACCCTCACACACACACTCGCCCTCACACACACACTCACCCTCACACACACACTCACCCTCACACACACTCGCCCTCACACACACACTCGCCCTCACACACACACTCACCCTCACACACACACTCCCCCTCACACACACTCGCCCTCACACACACACTCACCCTCACACACACACTCGCCCTCACACACACACTCACCCTCACACACACACTCCCCCTCACACACACACTCGCCCTCACACACACACTCACCCTCACACACACACTCACCCTCACACACACACTCGCCCTCACACACACACTCACCCACACACACACACTCCCCCTCACACACACACTCACCCTCACACACACACTCCCCCTCACACACACACTCGCCCTCACACACACACTCACCCTCACACACACACTCGCCCTCACACACACACTCACCCTCACACACACACTCGCCCTCACACACACACTCCCCCTCACACACACACTCGCCCTCACACACACTCACCCTCACACACACACTCCCCTTAACACACACACCCTCACCCTCACATACACACTCACCCTCACACACTTTCCCCCTCACACACCCTCACCCTCACATACACACTCACCCTCACACACTTTCCCCCTCACACACCCTCACCCTCACACACACACTCCCCCTCACACACACACTGCCTCTCACACACACACTCCCCCTCTCACACACACTCCCCCCACACACTCCCCCTCACACACACACACTCCCCCCACATACTCCCCCTCACACACACTCCCCCCACATACTCCCCCTCACACACACTCCCCTCTCACACACTCCCCCTCACACACTCCCCCTCTCACACACTCCCCCTCACACACTCCCCCTCTCACACACTCCCCCTCACACACACTCCCCCTCACATACACTCACCCTCACACACACTCTCCCCCTCACACACACTCCCCCTCACACACACTCCCCCTCACACACACACTCCCCCCACATACTCCCCCTCACACACACTCCCCCCACATACTCCCCCTCACACACACTCCCCTCTCACACACTCCCCCTCACACACACTCCCCCTCACACACACACTCCCCCTCTCACACACCCCCCTCACGCACTCTTCCCCACACACACACTCCCCCTCACACACACTCCCCCTCACACACACACTCCCCCTCACACAGACTCCCCCACATACTTCCCCTCAAAACTCTCCCCCTCACACACACTCCCCCCACATACTCCCCCTCACACACTCCCCCTCACACACACTCCCCCCACACCACACATACTCCCCCTCACACATACTCCCCCTCACACACACTCCCCCTCACACAAACTCCCCCTCACACCCCCCCACACACTCCCCCTCACACACACTCACTCTCACACACACTCCCCCCACACACTCCCCCTCACACACACTCCCCCCACACACTCCCCCTCACACACACTTCCCCTCACACACACATACTCCCCCTCACACACACTCCCCCTCACACACACTCCCCCTCACACACACTCCCCCTCTCACACACACTCCCCCTCTCACACACTCCCCCTCACACACACTCCACCCACATACTCCCCCTCACACACACTCCTCCCACATACTCCCCCTCTCACACACTCCCCCTCACACACTCCCCCTCACGCACTCTTCCCTCACACACACTCCCCCTCACACACTCTCCCCCTCACACACACACTCCCCCTCTCACACTCTCCCCCTCACACACACACTCCCCACACACACTCCCCCTCACACACACTTCCCCCACATACTTCCCCTCACACACTCTCCCCCACACACACACTCCCCCTCTCACACAGTCCCCCTCACACACTCCCCCTCTCACACACTCCCCCTCACACACACTCACCCTCACACACACTCACCCTCACACACACTCCCCCTCTCACACACACTCCCCCTCTCACACACTCCCCCTCACACACACACTCCCCCCACATACTCCCCCTCACACACACTCCCCCCACACACTCCCCCTCCCATACACTCCCACTCACACACTCCCCCTCTCACACACTCCCCCTCACACACACTCCCCCTCACACACACTCCCCCTCACATACACTCACCCTCACACACACACTCCCCCTCACACACACTCCCCCTCACACACACTCCCTCTCACACACACTCCCCCCACACCCCACATACCCCCCCTCACACACACTCCCCCTCACACACACTCCCCCTCACACCCCCCCCACACACTCCCCCTCACACACACTCCCTCTCACACACACTCCCCCCACACACTCCCCCTCACACACACTCCCCCTCACACACACTCCCCCTCTCACACACTCCCCCTCTCACACACTCCCCCTCACACACACTCCCCCTCACATACACTCACCCTCACACACACTCCCCCTTTCACACACTCCCCCTCTCACACACTCCCCCTCACACACACTCCCCCCACATACTCCCCCTCACACACACTCCTCCCACATACTCCCCCTCTCACACACTCCCCCTCACACACTCCCCCTCACGCACTCTTCCCTCACACACACTCCCCCTCACACACACTCCCCCTCACACACACACTCCCCCTCACACACACTCCCCCTCACACCCTCGCACTCACTCCCCCTCACACACACTCCCTCTCAAACACACTCCCCCCACACACTCCCCCTCCCACACACTCCCCCCACACACTCCCCCTCACACACTCCCCCCTCTCATACACTCCACCTCACATACTCCCCCTCACACACACTCCCCCTCCCACACACTCCCCCTCACACTCTCCCCCTCACACACACCTCACACACACACACTCCCCCTCACACACTTCCCCTCACGCACTCTCCCCCACACACACTCTCCCCCTCACACACACACATACTCCCCCTCACACACACTCCCCCTCACACACACTCCCCCCACATACTCCCCCTCACACACACTCCCCCCACATACTCCCCCTCATACACACTCCCCCACACACTCACCCTCCCACACACTCCCCCCACACACTCCCCCCTCTCACACACTCCACCTCACATACCCTCCCTCACACACACTCCCCCTCCCACTCTCCCCCTCACACACACACTCCCCCCACACACTCCCCTCACACTCTCCCCCTCACACACACATACTCCCCTTCACACACACTCCCCATCACACCCTCCCTCTCACACACTCCCCTTCACACACACTCCCCTTCACACACACTCCCCCCCCACACACTCCTCCTCACACACACTCCCCCTCACACACACTCCCCCTCACACACACTCCCCCCTCTCACACACTCCCCCCTCTCACACACTCCACCTCACATACTCACCCTCACACACACTCCCTCTCACACACACTCCCCCCACACACTCCCCCTCCCACACACTCCACCTCCCACACAGTCCCCCTCACACACTCCCCCTCTCACACACTCCCCCTCACACACACTCACCCTCACACACACTCACCCTCACACACACTCCCCCTCTCACACACACTCCCCCTCTCACACACTCCCCCTCACACACACACTCCCCCCACATACTCCCCCTCACACACACTCCCCCCACACACTCCCCCTCCCATACACTCCCACTCACACACTCCCCCTCTCACACACTCCCCCTCACACACACTCCCCCTCACACACACTCCCCCTCACATACACTCACCCTCACACACACACTCCCCCTCACACACACTCCCCCTCACACACACTCCCTCTCACACACACTCCCCCCACACCCCACATACCCCCCCTCACACACACTCCCCCTCACACACACTCCCCCTCACACCCCCCCCACACACTCCCCCTCACACACACTCCCTCTCACACACACTCCCCCCACACACTCCCCCTCACACACACTCCCCCTCACACACACTCCCCCTCTCACACACTCCCCCTCTCACACACTCCCCCTCACACACACTCCCCCTCACATACACTCACCCTCACACACACTCCCCCTTTCACACACTCCCCCTCTCACACACTCCCCCTCACACACACTCCCCCCACATACTCCCCCTCACACACACTCCTCCCACATACTCCCCCTCTCACACACTCCCCCTCACACACTCCCCCTCACGCACTCTTCCCTCACACACACTCCCCCTCACACACACTCCCCCTCACACACACACTCCCCCTCACACACACTCCCCCTCACACCCTCGCACTCACTCCCCCTCACACACACTCCCTCTCAAACACACTCCCCCCACACACTCCCCCTCCCACACACTCCCCCCACACACTCCCCCTCACACACTCCCCCCTCTCATACACTCCACCTCACATACTCCCCCTCACACACACTCCCCCTCCCACACACTCCCCCTCACACTCTCCCCCTCACACACACCTCACACACACACACTCCCCCTCACACACTTCCCCTCACGCACTCTCCCCCACACACACTCTCCCCCTCACACACACACATACTCCCCCTCACACACACTCCCCCTCACACACACTCCCCCCACATACTCCCCCTCACACACACTCCCCCCACATACTCCCCCTCATACACACTCCCCCACACACTCACCCTCCCACACACTCCCCCCACACACTCCCCCCTCTCACACACTCCACCTCACATACCCTCCCTCACACACACTCCCCCTCCCACTCTCCCCCTCACACACACACTCCCCCCACACACTCCCCTCACACTCTCCCCCTCACACACACATACTCCCCTTCACACACACTCCCCATCACACCCTCCCTCTCACACACTCCCCTTCACACACACTCCCCTTCACACACACTCCCCCCCCACACACTCCTCCTCACACACACTCCCCCTCACACACACTCCCCCTCACACACACTCCCCCCTCTCACACACTCCCCCCTCTCACACACTCCACCTCACATACTCACCCTCACACACACTCCCTCTCACACACACTCCCCCCACACACTCCCCCTCCCACACACTCCACCTCCCACACACTCCCCCTCACACACTCCCCCCTCTCACACACTCCCCCTCACACACACTCCCTCTCACACACACCATGGTGGGCGGCACGGTGGCACAGTGGTTAGCACTGCTGCCTCACAGCGCCAGCGACCCGGGTTCAATTCCCGCCTCGGGTGACTGTGTGTGGAGTTTGCACGTTCTCCCCGTGTCTGCGTGGGTTTCCTCCGGGTGCTCCGGTTTCCTCCCACAGTCACAAAGATGTGCAGGTCAGATGAATTGGCCATACTAAATTGCCCGTAGTGTTAGGTAAGGGGTAAATGTAGGGGTATGGGTGTGTTGCGCTTCGGCGGGTCAGTGTGGACTTGTTGGGCCGAAGGGCCTGTTTCCACACTGTAAATAATCTAATCTAATCTAATCTAACCTCTCTCACCACACACCTCCTCTGACGTGCACACACACACCCTCTCTCACACACACTACACTGTCTCTCTCTGTCTCACACACACACACTACCTTAAACACACACTGCCTTACACACACACACACACTCCCTTACACACACCCTCTCTCACTTACACACTGCCTTACACACTGCCTTACACACACATACATTGCCTTACACACACACACACCCTCTCTCACTCACACACACACACCGCCTTACACACACCCACACCGCCTTACACACACACTGCCTTACACACTCTCACACACTGCCTTACACACACACACCGCCTTACACACACACACAGCCTTACACACACACCCTCTCTCACTCACACACACTCACACACTGCCTTACACACACACACTGCCTTACACACACACCCTCTCTCACTCACACACACTCACACATTGCCTTACACACACACACACCGCCTTACACACACACACACAGCCTTACACACACACCCTCTCTCACTCACAAACACACACACCGCCTTACACACACACACTGCTTTACACACATACCCTCTCTCACTCACACACTACCTTACACACACACACACTGCCTTACACACACACACACCGCCTTACACACAACACACACACAGCCTTACACACACACACCCTCTCTCACTCACAAACACTCACACACTGCCTTACACACACACACTGCCTAACACGCACACACACCACCTTACACACACACAACACACACACACTGCCTTACACACACACCCTCTCTCACTCACACACACTCACACACTGCCTTACACACACACGCACTGCCTTACACGCGCACACACCGCCTTACACACACACACACTGCCTTACACACACACCCTCTCTCACTCACACACACTCACACACTGCCTTACACACACACACACCGCCTTACACACACACATCGCCTTACACACACTCACACACTGCCTTACACACACACACACCGCCTTACACACACACACACACACACTGCCTTACACACACACCCTCTCTCACTCACACACACTCACACACTGCCTTACACACACACACACTGCCTTACACACATACACACTGCCTTACACACACACCCTCTCTCACTCACACACACTCACACATTGCCTTACACACACACACACCGCCTTTCACACACACACACAGCCTTACACACACACCCTCTCTCACTCACACACACACACCGCCTTACACACACACACTGCTTTACACACATACCCTCTCTCACTCACACACTACCTTACACACACACACTGCCTTACACACACACACACCGCCTTACACACACATACACACACAGCCTTACACACACACACCCTCTCTCACTCACACACACTCACACACTGCCTTACACACACACACACCGCCTTACACACACACAACGCCTTACACACACTCACACACTGCCTTACACACACACACTGCCTTACACACACACACACTGCCTTACACACACACACACTGCCTTACACACACGTCTCTCACTCACACACACACACACTGCCTTACACACACACACACTGCCTTACACACACACACCGCCTTACACACACACACATACTGCCTTACACACACACCCTCTCTCACTCACACACACTCACACACTGCCTTACACACACACACTGCCTTACACACACACACACCACCTTACACACACACACAGACTGCCTTACACACACACCCTCTCTCACTCACACACACTCACACACTACCTTACATACACACACACACACACACACTATTTTCCACTCTCCATGTTGTGTGTTTTTTTCGAGGAGAGTTTATTTCTGTCTGATTTCACCTGGAGGTGAGTTGCTCTCTTTAGTGTGATCCTGGGGGTTAAGGTCCTGCACCGATAGCAGTTTGGAGCAGGTAGTTTTGTTTTGTGAATGGAATCTGTTTTCCCTGTGATTGCCTTGCTGTTTGTTGCCATATGAACACCAACTCATAAACATGGTGTGATTTCCAAAAAGTGCCCTTACTCATGAACTACCAGTTCCCTTGCTGTGTTCCTGATGCCTGGAAATACATCAAACATTTTCCATTCTTATCTGACCTGCACGTGTAATGGATTGTTACTGAACTGTTTTACCAACACACAAACCAGACTGAAATAACACAGCAACAGGGTCAGACTGGCATTTCACTGGGACCTTATCCAGTTGTTGCTTTAGTAGGTTAGGAGTAAGAAATTGTGGAATTATCAGCTGTAACAAACCTTATAAAAGATTGCTTCATTTTTAAAATTAGTCCTTTTTTTACAATAGGGACAGGTGGATTTTGGTTAGTTCACTCACTGAAGGTGCTGTTTACAAAGAAAATCAGCAAGTTATCTGGATTTAATTGGAAATACACCATTTCTTATATTTTCCTTCTCACATACACACCGTCTCACACACACTCTCTCTCTCACTCACACACTCTCGTGCCAATGGACGCAGGAGGGAGACGTAACATTGTCTCTGCAAACCAAGGAAAGGAACCTGGGGAACTTCAATAAAGAAAAAAACTTAAAATGATTGAGTCTCAGAAACAAGTGATGTTAGAAAATAGATTTGAAACTGTGTTTTGATGTTTGTGTTAACGTCTAACTAACTGATCTCTCTGTAGAAAGTAGGTTTTTTTTGTGTGTAATGAACTTCAGTTCAGTTGGTACAGAGAATGTGCTGCCTCATACGAAGGAATCGCAGTAACTGACCACCTCATCAGCCAGCACACAGTCTATCAAACCAGCTTGTGTTCTCAGTATAACCATCAGCCAGGGAATAACAAAGTGTGGGTTCATCCGACATTGAGATTTACTGGATTTAAGAAGGAAATGTGTCTCTTTGAAAAGAAAGATAGATAGAGGTTCCAGAATAAAACATTGAGTGGTGTAGTGAAGGAAATTGTATAGATTATAATTTACAATTGGCTCAGAGCTTTCAACAAGTTGAAAACATAACAGTGGGTTATTTGGAAATCTTTAACTGAAGCTAAATTGAGATGGTTAGCAAATAAATTAAAGGTAGAAATGAAAGCATGATCTTGTGGGAAAAAGGTGCTTGAAATGATTATGAAACATTTAGAATTGTACGGAGGGGGATCTGAAGTTGAGGTGTCACCACTAGAATCAGAAACGGAATTGGAAATAAAAACCTTGAATTATAGGAAAAAGTGAGAGAAATAACAATGGGAAAAAGTGATTGAAAAGAAAAGAGGATCAGAAATAAAGTTTATAAAGCTTGAACTTCAGAGATGATGTATGGGACTGGGGTGGGCGAGGTCAGAAGTCATATGACACCAAGTTATAGTCCAATAGGTTTATTTGAAATTACAAGCTTTCAGAGTGTAGTCCGTTCCACCTGACTGTTCGCCGAGCTGGGAATTTGTGTTGCAGACATTTCGTCCCCTGGCTAGGTGACATCATCAGTGCTTGGGAGCCTCCTGCGAAGCGCTTCTTTGATGTTTCCTCCGGTGTTTATAGTGGTCTGTCCCTGCCGCTTCCGGTTGTCAGTTTCAGCTGTCCGCTGTAGTGGTTGGTATATTGGGTCCAGGTCGATGTGTTTGTTGATGGAGTTTGTGGATGAGTGCCATGCCTCTAGGAATTCCCTGGCTGTTCTCTGTCTGGCTTGCCCTATGATAGTAGTGTCGTCCTAGTCGAATTCATGTTGCTTGTTGTCTGCGTGTGTGGCTACTAAGGATAGCTGGTCGTGTCGTTTCGTGGCTAGTTGATGTTCATGTATGCGGATTGTTAGCTGTCTTCCTGTTTGTCCTATATAGTGATTAGTGCAGTCCTTGCATGGTATTTTGTACACTACATTAGTTTTGCTCATGCTGGGTATCGGGTCCTTCGTTCTGGTGAGTTGTTGTCTGAGCATGGCTGTTGGTTTGTGTGCCGTTATGAGTCCTAGGGGTCGCAGTAGTCTGGCTGTCAGTTCCGAGATGCTCCTGATGTATGGTAGTGTGGCTAGTCCTTTGGGTTGTGGTATGTCCTCGTTCCATTGTCTTTCCCTTAGGCATCTGCTGATGAAATTGCTCGGGTATCCGTTTTTGGCGAATCCTGGTGTGGCAAGACTTTGAGCCTCAGTGAGACAGAGGAATCAGACAACGTGAATTAGAAAGAAGTCAAGCTGAGGATAAAGGATGGAAGAAATGTTAGTAACACAAACAGAAACTGCTGAAAAATCTCAGCAGCTCGAGCAGCATCTGAGGAGAGAGAGAGAAACCGAGTTAACGTTTCGGGTCCAGTGACCCTTCTTCAGAACATGACCCCAGATGTTAACTCTGTTTCTCGCTCTCTCTCCACAGTTGCTGTCTGACCTGCTGAGATTTTCCAGCAATTTCTGATTTTGTTTCAGATTTCCAGCATCCACACTTTGTTAGACTTTCCTGTTTTCAGAGAAGTTAAATAGCATCAGAGGAAGGTTCTGAGCCGATTGAGGGATTTGGTTTGACAAACATTTCTGTTTACAGACTATGTTTAAGGAGGATGAATGAAAGGCGACATCACCTTGTTTGAAAAAGGAAGTCGGGAAGTTAAAGTGACCTTAATGCTACAGAGTGCTTTGAGAACTACAGATCTGTATATGTATGCCAGGTTATCAAAAGAGCAAACTGTGGACTACAAAACCATTCAATGGTTAGGAGCTAATCCCTGAAGCTGACGTTAACATTTAGGCTCATAAAAAAGAAACCTAGTTTAACGTGTGTAGAACTAGCAAAAGCTAAAGACGTGCTGTGGGATTAGTGGGATAACCCACTGACAATCGAATGGAAACCATCCTGAGGGAAGAACACAGGGATAATATTCCAGTAAATCATAGGAATTATTCAGATGAGTGTCAAATCTCAAACATCGGAGGGAGCAGCGCCGCTGGGAGATGCCTCTGATAAGGCCCCCAGACAGTTACAGCTGAGATTCTATATGACCATGTGGAAATTCAAAATGACATTGGGGAAATAGAAAAACTGGGAATAAGTTGGAGAAAATATAAAAGAAAGAGTTTTATTGTCACTGTACACACATGAGGACACAAAGAAGTTTAAAAGTTGCCAATTACAGCACCATCTTAGATACAGTTACTTAAGTCCAAATTCTTAGAGAAAAAAAGAAATAAAAAGTTCACATTTACATCCAAACCAGTCCATGCCAGCACCTACCCTCCAGTCCGCACTGGGCCCTGACTCCGGTCCGCACTGGGCCCTGACTCCAGGCCGCACTGGGCCCTGACTCCAGACCGCACTGGGCCCTGACTCCAGACCGCACTGGGCCCTGACTCCGGTCCGCACTGGGCCCTGACTCCAGTTCGCACTGGGCCCTGACTCCAGACCGCACTGGGCCCTGACTCCGGTCCGCACTGGGCCCTGACTCCAGACCGCACTGGGCCCTGACTCCGGTCCGCACTGGGCCCTGACTCCAGACTGCACTGGGCCCTGACTCCAGACCGCACTGGGCCCTGACTCCAGACCGCACTGGGCCCTGACTCCAGACCGCACTGGGCCCTGACTCCGGTCCGCACTGGGCCCTGACTCCGATCCGCACTGGGTCCTGACTCCGGTCCGCACTGGGCCCTGACTCCAGACCGCACTGGGCCCTGACTCCAGACCGCACTGGGCCCTGACTCCAGTCCGCACTGGGCCCTGACTCCGGTCTGCACTGGTCCCTGACTCCGGTCCGCACTGGGCCCTGACTCCAGTCCGCACTGGGCCCTGACTCCGGTCCGCACTGGGCCCTGACTCCGGTCCGCACTGGGCCCTGACTCCGGTCTGCACTGGTTGAGCAATTCATCAACTTCACCAACACATGCCACCCTGACCTTAAATTTACCTGGACCATCTCAGACACCTCCCTCCCCTTCCTGGACCTCTCCATCTCCATTAATGACGACCGACTTGACACTGACATTTTTTACAAACCCACCGACTCCCACAGCTACCTGGATTACACCTCTTCCCACCCCATCTCTTGCAAAAATGCCATCCCGTATTCCCAATTCCTCCGCCTCCGCCGTATCTGCTCCCAGGAGGACCAGTTCCACCACAGAACACACCAGATGGCCTCCTTCTTTAGAGACCGCAATTTCCCTTCCCACGTGGTTAAAGATGCCCTCCAACGCATCTCGTCCACATCCCGCACCTCCGCCCTCAGACTCCACCCCTCCAACCGTAACAAGGACAGAACGCCCCTGGTGCTCACCTTCCACCCTACAAACCTTCGCATAAACCAAATCATCCGCCGACATTTCCGCCACCTCCAAACAGACCCCACCACCAGGGATATATTTCCCTCCCCACCCCTCTCCGCCTTCCGCAAAGAGCGTTCCCTCTGTCACTACCTGGTCAGGTCCACGCCCCCATACAACCCACCCTCCCATCCTGGCACCTTCCCCTGCCACCGCAGGAACTGTAAAACCTGTGCCCACACCTCCTCCCTCACCTCTATCCAAGGCCCTAAAGGAGCCTTCCACATCCATCAAAGTTTTACCTGGACATCCACCAATATCATTTATTGTATCCGTTGCTCCCGATGCGGTCTCCTCTACATTGGGGAGACTGGGCGCCTCCTCGCAGAGCGCTTTAGGGAACATCTCTGAGACACCCGCACCAATCAACCACACCGCCCCGTGGCCCAACATTTCAACTCCCCCTCCCACTCTGCCGAGGACATGGAGGTCCTGGGCCTCCTTCACTGCCGTTCCCTCACCACCAGATGCCTGGAGGAAGAACGCCTCATCTTCCGCCTCGGAACACTTCAACCCCAGGGCATCAATGTGGACTTCAACAGTTTCCTCATATCCCCTTCCCACACCTCACCCCAGTTCCAAACTTCCAGCTCAGCACTGTCCCCATGACTTGTCCGGACTTGTCCTACCTGCCTATCTCCTTTTCCACCTATCCACTCCACCCTCTCCTCCCTGACCTATCACCTCCATCCCCTCCCCCACTCACCAATTGTACTCTATGCTACTCTCTCCCCACCCCTACCCTCCTCTAGCTTATCTCTCCACGCTTCAGGCTCTCTGCCTTTATTCCTGATGAAGGACTTTTGCCCGAAACTTCGATTTTGCCTGTCCTCGGATGCTGCCTGAACTGCTGTGCTCTTCCAGCACCACTAATCCAGAATCTAGTCCGCACTGGGCCCTGACTCCAGACCACACTGTGCCCTGACTCCAGTCCGCACTGGGCCCTGACTCCAGTCCGCACTGGGCCCTGACTCCAGACCGCACTGGGCCCTGACTCCAGTCCGCACTGGGCCCTGACTCCAGACCGCACTGTGCCCTGACTCCAGTCCGCACTGGGCCCTGACTCCAGTCCGCACTGTGCCCTGACTCCAGACCGCACTGGGCCCTGACTCCAGACCGCACTGTGCCCTGACTCCAGACCGCACTGGGCCCTGACTCCAGTCCGCACTGGGCCCTGACTCCAGACCGCACTGGGCCCTGACTCCAGTCCGCACTGGGCCCTGACTCCAGACCGCACTGGGCCCTGACTCTAGACCGCACTGGGCCCTGACTCCAGACCGCACTGGGCCCTGACTCCAGACCGCACTGGGCCCTGACTCCAGACCGCACTGGGCCCTGACTCCAGACCGCACTGGGCTCTGACTCCAGACCCCCCTGGGCCCTGACTCCAGACTGCACTGGGCCCTGACGCCAGACCGCACTGGGCCCTGACTCCAGACCTCACTGGGCCCTGACTCCAGACCTCACAGAACCCTGACTCCAGACCACACAGAGCCCTGACTCCAGACCACACTTGGCCCTGACTCCAGTCCACACTGGGCCCTGACTCCAGTCCACACTGGGCCCTGACTCCAGTCCACACTGGGCCCTGACTCCAGTCCGCACAGAGCCCTGACTCCAGACCACACTGGGCCCTGACTCCAGACCGCACTGGTACCTGATTCCAGACCGCACTGGGCCCTGACTCCAGTCCCCTCTGGGCCCTGACTCCAGTCCCCTCTGGGCCTTGACTCCAGACCGCAGTAGGCCTTGACTACAGACCGCACCGGGCCCAGACTCCAGTCCGCACAGATCCCTGACTCCAGTCAGCACAGGGCCCTCACTCCAGACCGCACTGGGCCCTGAATCCAGACCACACTGTGCCCTGACTCCAGTCCGCACTGGGCCCTGACTCCAGTCCGCACTGTGCCCTGACTCCAGACCGCACTGGGCCCTGACTCCAGACCGCACTGTGCCCTGACTCCAGACCGCACTGGGCCCTGACTCCAGTCCGCACTGGGCCCTGACTCCAGACCGCACTGGGCCCTGACTCCAGTCCGCACTGGGCCCTGACTCCAGACCGCACTGGGCCCTGACTCTAGACCGCACTGGGCCCTGATTCCAGACCGCACTGGGCCCTGACTCCAGACCGCACTGGGCCCTGACTCCAGACCGCACTGGGCTCTGACTCCAGACCCCCCTGGGCCCTGACTCCAGACTGCACTGGGCCCTGACGCCAGACCGCACTGGGCCCTGACTCCAGACCTCACTGGGCCCTGACTCCAGACCTCACAGAACCCTGACTCCAGACCACACAGAGCCCTGACTCCAGACCACACTTGGCCCTGACTCCAGTCCACACTGGGCCCTGACTCCAGTCCACACTGGGCCCTGACTCCAGTCCACACTGGGCCCTGACTCCAGTCCGCACAGAGCCCTGACTCCAGTCCGCACTGTGCCCTGACTCCAGACCGCACTGGGCCCTGACTCCAGACCGCACTGTGCCCTGACTCCAGACCGCACTGGGCCCTGACTCCAGTCCGCACTGGGCCCTGACTCCAGACCGCACTGGGCCCTGACTCCAGTCCGCACTGGGCCCTGACTCCAGACCGCACTGGGCCCTGACTCTAGACCGCACTGGGCCCTGACTCCAGACCGCACTGGGCCCTGACTCCAGACCGCACTGGGCCCTGACTCCAGACCGCACTGGGCTCTGACTCCAGACCCCCCTGGGCCCTGACTCCAGACTGCACTGGGCCCTGACGCCAGACCGCACTGGGCCCTGACTCCAGACCTCACTGGGCCCTGACTCCAGACCTCACAGAACCCTGACTCCAGACCACACAGAGCCCTGACTCCAGACCACACTTGGCCCTGACTCCAGTCCACACTGGGCCCTGACTCCAGTCCACACTGGGCCCTGACTCCAGTCCACACTGGGCCCTGACTCCAGTCCGCACAGAGCCCTGACTCCAGACCACACTGGGCCCTGACTCCAGACCGCACTGGTACCTGATTCCAGACCGCACTGGGCCCTGACTCCAGTCCCCTCTGGGCCCTGACTCCAGTCCCCTCTGGGCCTTGACTCCAGACCACAGCGGGCCTTGACTACAGACCGCACTGTGCCCTGACTCCAGACCGCACTGGGCCCTGACTCCAGTCCGCACTGGGCCCTGACTCCAGTCCACACTGGGCCCTGACTCCAGTCCGCACTGGGCCCTGACTCCAGTCCGCACAGAGCCCTGACTCCAGACCACACTGGGCCCTGACTCCAGACCGCACTGGTACCTGATTCCAGACCGCACTGGGCCCTGACTCCAGTCCCCTCTGGGCCCTGACTCCAGTCCCCTCTGGGCCTTGACTCCAGACCGCAGTGGGCCTTGACTACAGACCGCACCGGGCCCAGACTCCAGTCCGCACAGATCCCTGACTCCAGTCAGCACTGGGCCCTCACTCCAGACCGCACTGGGCCCTGAATCCAGACCACACTGTGCCCTGACTCCAGTCCGCACTGGGCCCTGACTCCAGTCCGCACTGTGCCCTGACTCCAGACCGCACTGGGCCCTGACTCCAGACCGCACTGTGCCCTGACTCCAGACCGCACTGGGCCCTGACTCCAGTCCGCACTGGGCCCTGACTCCAGACCGCACTGGGCCCTGACTCCAGTCCGCACTGGGCCCTGACTCCAGACCGCACTGGGCCCTGACTCTAGACCGCACTGGGCCCTGACTCTAGACCGCACTGGGCCCTGACTCCAGACCGCACTGGGCCCTGACTCCAGACCGCACTGGGCCCTGACTCCAGACCGCACTGGGCTCTGACTCCAGACCCCCCTGGGCCCTGACTCCAGACTGCACTGGGCCCTGACGCCAGACCGCACTGGGCCCTGACTCCAGACCTCACTGGGCCCTGACTCCAGACCTCACAGAACCCTGACTCCAGACCACACAGAGCCCTGACTCCAGACCACACTTGGCCCTGACTCCAGTCCACACTGGGCCCTGACTCCAGTCCACACTGGGCCCTGACTCCAGTCCACACTGGGCCCTGACTCCAGTCCGCACAGAGCCCTGACTCCAGACCACACTGGGCCCTGACTCCAGACCGCACTGGTACCTGATTCCAGACCGCACTGGGCCCTGACTCCAGTCCCCTCTGGGCCCTGACTCCAGTCCCCTCTGGGCCTTGACTCCAGACCACCACGGGCCTTGACTACAGACCGCACTGTGCCCTGACTCCAGACCGCACTGGGCCCTGACTCCAGTCCGCACTGGGCCCTGACTCCAGACCGCACTGGGCCCTGACTCCAGACCGCACTGGGCCCTGACTCTAGACCGCACTGGGCCCTGACTCCAGACCGCACTGGGCCCTGACTCCAGACCGCACTGGGCCCTGACTCCAGACCGCACTGGGCCCTGACTCCAGACCTCACTGGGCCCTGACTCCAGACCGCACTGGACTCTGACTCCAGACCCCCCTGGGCCCTGACTCCAGACTGCACTGGGCCCTGACGCCAGACCGCACTGGGCCCTGACTCCAGACCTCACTGGGCCCTGACTCCAGACCTCACAGAACCCTGACTCCAGACCACACAGAGCCCTGACTCCAGACCACACTTGGCCCTGACTCCAGTCCACACTGGGCCCTGACTCCAGTCCACACTGGGCCCTGACTCCAGTCCACACTGGGCCCTGACTCCAGTCCACACTGGGCCCTGACTCCAGTCCGCACAGAGCCCTGACTCCAGACCACACTGGGCCCTGACTCCAGACCGCACTGGTACCTGATTCCAGACCGCACTGGGCCCTGACTCCAGTCCCCTCTGGGCCCTGACTCCAGTCCCCTCTGGGCCTTGACTCCAGACCACCACGGGCCTTGACTACAGACCGCACTGTGCCCTGACTCCAGACCGCACTGGGCCCTGACTCCAGTCCGCACTGGGCCCTGACTCCAGACCGCACTGGGCCCTGACTCCAGACCGCACTGGGCCCTGACTCTAGACCGCACTGGGCCCTGACTCCAGACCGCACTGGGCCCTGACTCCAGACCGCACTGGGCCCTGACTCCAGACCGCACTGGGCCCTGACTCCAGACCTCACTGGGCCCTGACTCCAGACCGCACTGGGCTCTGACTCCAGACCCCCCTGGGCCCTGACTCCAGACTGCACTGGGCCCTGACGCCAGACCGCACTGGGCCCTGACTCCAGACCTCACTGGGCCCTGACTCCAGACCTCACAGAACCCTGACTCCAGACCACACAGAGCCCTGACTCCAGACCACACTTGGCCCTGACTCCAGTCCACACTGGGCCCTGACTCCAGTCCACACTGGGCCCTGACTCCAGTCCACACTGGGCCCTGACTCCAGTCCGCACTGGGCCCTGACTCCAGTCCGCACAGAGCCCTGACTCCAGACCACACTGGGCCCTGACTCCAGACCGCACTGGTACCTGATTCCAGTCCGCACTGGGCCCTGACTCCAGTCCCCTCTGGGCCCTGACTCCAGTCCCCTCTGGGCCTTGACTCCAGACCGCAGTGGGCCTTGACTACAGACCGCACCGGGCCCAGACTCCAGTCCGCACAGAGCCCTGACTCCAGTCAGCACTGGGCCCTCACTCCAGACCGCACTGGGCCCTGAATCCAGACCGCACTGGGCCCTGACCCCAGACCGCACTGGGCCCTGACTCCAGTCCCCTCTGGGCCCTGACTCCAGTCCCCTCTGGGTCTTGACTCCAGACCGCAGCGGGCCTTGACTACAGACCGCACCGGGCCCAGACTCCAGTCCGCACAGAGCCCTGACTCCAGACCGCACTGGGCCCTGACTCCAGACCGCACTGGTACCTGATTCCAGACCGCACTGGGCCCTGACCCCAGTCCCCTCTGGGCCCTGACTCCAGTCCCCTCTGGGCCTTGACTCCAGACCACAGCGGGCCTTGACTACAGACCGCACTGTGCCCTGACTCCAGACCGCACTGGGCCCTGACTCCAGTCCGCACTGGGCCCTGACTCCAGACCGCACTGGGCCCTGACTCCAGTCCGCATTGGGCCCTGACTCCAGACCGCACTGGGCCCTGACTCCAGACCGCACTGGGCCCTGACTCCAGACCGCACTGGGCTCTGACTCCAGACCCCCCTGGGCCCTGACTCCAGACTGCACTGGGCCCTGACGCCAGACCGCACTGGGCCCTGACTCCAGACCTCACTGGGCCCTGACTCCAGACCTCACAGAACCCTGACTCCAGACCACACAGAGCCCTGACTCCAGACCACACTTGGCCCTGACTCCAGTCCACACTGGGCCCTGACTCCAGTCCACACTGGGCCCTGACTCCAGTCCGCACTGGGCCCTGACTCCAGTCCGCACAGAGCCCTGACTCCAGACCACACTGGGCCCTGACTCCAGACCGCACTGGTACCTGATTCCAGACCGCACTGGGCCCTGACTCCAGTCCCCTCTGGGCCCTGACTCCAGTCCCCTCTGGGCCTTGACTCCAGACCGCAGTGGGCCTTGACTACAGACCGCACCGGGCCCAGACTCCAGTCCGCACAGAGCCCTGACTCCAGTCCGCACTGGGCCCTCACTCCAGACCGCACTGGGCCCTGAATCCAGACCGCACTGGGCCCTGACCCCAGACCGCACTGGGCCCTGACTCCAGTCCCCTCTGGGCCCTGACTCCAGTCCCCTCTGGGTCTTGACTCCAGACCGCAGCGGGCCTTGACTACAGACCGCACTGGGCCCAGACTCCAGTCCGCACAGAGCCCTGACTCCAGTCCGCACTGGGCCCTCACTCCAGACCGCATTGGGCCCTGAATCCAGACCGCACTGGGCCCTGACCCCAGACCGCACTGGGCCCTGACTCCAGACCGCACTGGGCCTTGACTACAGACCGCACTGGGCCCTGACTCCAGTCCGCACAGAGCCCTGACTTCAGTCCGCACCTGGCCCTGACTCCAGTCCCCTCTGGGCCCTGACTCCAGACTGCACTGGGCCCTGACTCCAGACCGCACCGGGCCCTGACTCCAGTCCCCTCTGGGCCCTGACTACAGACTGCACTGGGCCCTGACTCCAGTCCGCACAGAGCCCTGACTTCAGTCCGCACCTGGCCCTGACTCCAGACTGCACTGGGCCTTGACCCCAGACCGCACTGGGCCCTGACCCCAGACCGCACTGGGCCCTGACTCCAGTCCGCACTGGGCCCTGACTCCAGACTGCACTGGACCCTGACTCCAGTCTGCACTGGGCCCTGACTCTAGACCGCACTGGGCCCTGACTCTAGACCGCACTGGGCCCTGACCCCAGACCGCACTGGGCCCTGACTCCAGACTGCACTGGGCCCTGACTCCAGTCTGCACTGGGCCCTGACTCTAGACTGCACTGGGCCCTGACTCCAGACCACACTGGGCCCTGAATCCGCTCTGCACTGGACCTTAGACCATGAGACCATGAGACATAGGAGTGGAAGTAAGGCCATTCGGCCCATTGAGTCTATTCCGCCATTTAATCAAAGCTGATGGGCGTTTCAACACCACTTACCCGCACTCTCCCCGTATCCCTTAATTCCGGTGACATCAAGAATTTATTAATCTCTGCCTTGAAGATATTTAACGACCCTGCCTCCACTGCGCTCCATGGCAGTGAATTCCACAGGCCCACCACACTCTGGCTGAAGAAGTGTCTCCTCGTTTCTGTTCTAAATTGACCCCACTCTAATTCTAAGGCTGTACCAATGGGTCCTAGTCTCCCCGCCTGATGAAAACAAATTCCCAGTGTCCACCCTTTCATAGCCTGGCATTATCTTTTAAGTTTCTATTAGATCTCCCCTCAACCTTCTAAACTCTAATGAATACAATCCCAGGATTCTCAGCCGTCCATCGTATGTTAGGCCGACCATTCCAGGGATCATCCATGTGAATCTGCGCTGGACACGCTCCAGTGCCAGTATGTCCTTCCTGAGGTGCAGGGCCCCAAATTGGACACACTGTTCTAAATGGGACGTAACTAGAGCTTTATAAAGTCTCAGAACCACATCACTGTTTTTACATTTCAACCATCTTGATATAAATGACAACATTATATTTGCTTTTTTAACCAAGGACTCAATCTGCAAGTCAACTTTTAGAGAATCCTGTACTAGCACTCCCAGGCC
Source organism: Chiloscyllium plagiosum (assembly GCF_037043375.1). Classification (NCBI taxonomy): domain Eukaryota; kingdom Metazoa; phylum Chordata; class Chondrichthyes; order Orectolobiformes; family Hemiscylliidae; genus Chiloscyllium; species Chiloscyllium plagiosum. Next base: position 2,275,285 of record NW_028270149.1, on the reverse strand, counting down.
CTGTTTTACTTTGCCTTTATGAATTTTCTTACCGTTTATAAAATACTCCATACCTGTGTTCTTTTTCCCCAAAGTGCAAGACCTCGCACTTGCTCATGTTGAATTCAATCAGCCATTTCCTGGACCACTCTCCTAAACTGTCTAAATCTTTCTGCAGCCTCCCCACCTCCTCAGTACTACCTGCCTGTCGGCCTAACTTTGTATCATCTGCGAACTTCGCCAGAACGCCCCAGTCTCTTCATCCAGATCATTTATATATAAAAGTGAACAGCTGCGGCCCCAACACTGAACAACTTCAGTAACACAGCCGTCAGTAACACATCCGTCAGTAACACATCCGTCAGTAACACAGCCCTCAGTAACACAGCCCTCAGTAACACAGCCCTCAGTAACACAGCCCTCAGTAACACAGCCGTCAGTAACACAGCCGTCAGTAACACATCCGTCACTAAAGCAGCCGTCAGTAACACATCCGTCAGTAACACAGCCCTCAGTAACACAGCCGTCAGTAACACATCCGTCAGTAACACAGCCCTCAGTAACACAGCCGTCAGTAACACAGCCCTCAGTAACACAGCCCTCAGTAACACAGCCGTCAGTATCACAGCAGACAGTAACACTGCCGTCAGTAACACAGCCCTCAGTAACACAGCCGTCAGTAACACAGCCGTCAGTAACACAGCCGTCAGTAACACATCCGTCAGTAACACAGCCGTCAGTAACACATCCGTCAGTAACACAGCCGTCAGTAACACAGCCGTCAGTAACACATCCGTCAGTAACACAGCCGTCAGTAACACATCCGTCAGTAACACATCCGTCAGTAACACAGCCGTCAGTAACACATCCGTCAGTAACACAGACGTCAGGAACACAGCCGTCAGTAACACATCCGTCAGTAACACAGCCCTCAGTAACACAGCCGTCAGTAACACATCCGTCAGTAACACAGCCGTCAGTAACACAGCCGTCAGTAACACAGCCCTCAGTAACACAGCCCTCAGTAACACAGCCGTCAGTATCACAGCCGTCAGGAACACAGCCGTCAGTATCACAGCCGTCAGTATCACAGCCGTCAGTAACACATCCGTCAGTAACACAGCCGTCAGTAACACAGCCGTCAGTAACACAGCCCTCAGTAACACAGCCCTCAGTAACACAGCCGTCAGTATCACAGCCGTCAGTAACACATCCGTCAGTAACACAGCCGTCAGTAACACAGCCCTCAGTAACACAGCCGTCAGTAACACAGCCCTCAGTAACACAGCCCTCAGTAACACAGCCGTCAGTAACACAGCCGTCAGTAACACATCCGTCAGTAACACATCCGTCAGTAACACATCCGTCAGTAACACATCCGTCAGTAACACATCCGTCAGTAACACTGCCGTCAGTAACACATCCGTCAGTAACACAGCCGTCAGTAACACATCCGTCAGTCACACAGCCGTCAGTAACACAACCGTCAGTCACACATCCGTCAGTAACACAGCAGACAGTAACACTGCCGTCAGTAACACAGCCCTCAGTAACACAGCCGTCAGTAACACAGCCGTCAGTAACACATCCGTCAGTAACACAGCCGTCAGTAACACAGCCGTCAGTAACACATCCGTCAGTAACACAGACGTCAGGAACACAGCCGTCAGTAACACAGCCCTCAGTAACACATCCGGCAGTAACACAGCCGTCAGTAACACATCCGTCAGTAACACAGCCGTCAGTAACACAGCCCTCAGTAACACATCCGGCAGTAACACAGCCGTCAGTAACACATCCGTCAGTCACACAGCCGTCAGTAACACAGCCGTCAGTAACACAGCCCTCAGTAACACAGCAGACAGTAACACAGCCGTCAGTAACACAGCCCTCAGTAACACAGCAGACAGTAACACAGCCGTCAGTAACACAGCCGTCAGTAACACAGCCCTCAGTAACACATCCGTCAGTCACACAGCCGTCAGTAACACAGCCGTCAGTAACACAGCCCTCAGTAACACAGCCGTCAGTAACACAGCCGTCAGTAACACATCCGTCACTAACGCAGCCGTCAGTAACACATCCGTCAGTAACACAGCCGTCAGTAACACATCCGTCAGTAACACAGCCCTCAGTAACACAGCCGTCAGTAACACATCCGTCAGTAACACAGCCGTCAGTAACACAGCCGTCAGTAACACATCCGTCAGTAACACAGCCGTCAGTAACACAGCCCTCAGTAACACAGCCCTCAGTAACACAGCCGTCAGGAACACAGCCGTCAGTATCACAGCCGTCAGTAACACATCCGTCAGTAACACATCCGTCAGTAACACAGCCGTCAGTAACACATCCGTCAGTAACACATCCGTCAGTAACACAGCCCTCAGTAACACAGCCCTCAGTAACACAGCCCTCAGTAACACAGCCCTCAGTAACACATCCGTCAGTAACACAGCCCTCAGTAACACAGCCCTCAGTAACACAGCCCTCAGTAACACAGCCGTCAGTAACACAGCCGTCAGTAACACATCCGTCAGTAACACAGCCGTCAGTAACACAGCCGTCAGGAACACAGCCGTCAGTAACACAGCCCTCAGTAACACAGCCGTCAGGAACACAGCCGTCAGTAACACAGCCCTCAGTAACACAGCCCTCAGTAACACAGCCGTCAGTAACACATCCGTCAGTAACACAGCCCTCAGTAACACAGCCCTCAGTAACACAGCCCTCAGTAACACAGCCCTCAGTAACACATCCGTCAGTAACACAGCCCTCAGTAACACAGCCCTCAGTAACACATCCGTCAGTAACACAGCCCTCAGTAACACAGCCCTCAGTAACACAGCCCTCAGTAACACAGCCCTCAGTAACACAGCCCTCAGTAACACATCCGTCAGTAACACAGCCCTCAGTAACACAGCCCTCAGTAACACAGCCGTCAGTAACACATCCGTCAGTAACACAGCCGTCAGTAACACAGCCGTCAGGAACACAGCCGTCAGTAACACAGCCCTCAGTAACACAGCCGTCAGGAACACAGCCGTCAATAACACAGCCCTCAGTAACACAGCCGTCAGTAACACAGCCGTCAGTAACACAGCCGTCAGTAACACAGCCCTCAGTAACACAGCCGTCAGTAACACAGACGTCAGTAACCCAGAGGTCAGTAACACAGACGTCAGTAACACAGCCGTCAGTATCACAGCCGTCAGTAACACAGACGTCAGTAACCCAGAGGTCAGTAACACAGACGTCAGTAACACAGCCGTCAGTAACCCAGAGGTCAGTAACACAGACGTCAGTAACACAGCCCTCAGTAACACAGCCGTCAGTAACACAGACGTCAGTAACCCAGAGGTCAGTAACACAGCCGTCAGTAACACAGCCCTCAGTAACACAGCCGTCAGTAACACAGACGTCAGTAACCCAGAGGTCAGTAACACAGACGTCAGTAACACAGCCGTCAGTATCACAGCCGTCAGTAACACAGACGTCAGTAACCCAGAGGTCAGTAACACAGCCGTCAGTAACACAGCCCTCAGTAACACAGCCGTCAGTAACACAGACGTCAGTAACCCAGAGGTCAGTAACACAGACGTCAGTAACACAGCCGTCAGTAACACAGCCGTCAGTAACACAGCCGTCAGTAACACAGCCCTCAGTAACACAGCCCTCAGTAACACAGCCGTCAGTAACACTGACGTCAGTAACACAGCCCTCGGTAACACAGCCCTCAGTAACACAGACGTCAGTAACACAGACGTCAGTAACACAGCTGTCAGGAACACAGCCGTCAGTAACACAGCCCTCAGTAACACAGCCGTCAATAACACAGCCCTCAGTAACACAGCCGTCAGTAACACAGCCGTCAGTAACACAGCCGTCAGTAACACAGCCCTCAGTAACACAGCCGTCAGTAACACAGACGTCAGTAACCCAGAGGTCAGTAACACAGACGTCAGTAACACAGCCGTCAGTATCACAGCCGTCAGTAACACAGACGTCAGTAACCCAGAGGTCAGTAACACAGACGTCAGTAACACAGCCGTCAGTAACCCAGAGGTCAGTAACACAGACGTCAGTAACACAGCCCTCAGTAACACAGCCGTCAGTAACACAGACGTCAGTAACCCAGAGGTCAGTAACACAGCCGTCAGTAACACAGCCCTCAGTAACACAGCCGTCAGTAACACAGACGTCAGTAACCCAGAGGTCAGTAACACAGACGTCAGTAACACAGCCGTCAGTATCACAGCCGTCAGTAACACAGACGTCAGTAACCCAGAGGTCAGTAACACAGCCGTCAGTAACACAGCCCTCAGTAACACAGCCGTCAGTAACACAGACGTCAGTAACCCAGAGGTCAGTAACACAGACGTCAGTAACACAGCCGTCAGTAACACAGCCGTCAGTAACACAGCCGTCAGTAACACAGCCCTCAGTAACACAGCCCTCAGTAACACAGCCCTCAGTAACACAGCCCTCAGTAACACAGCCCTCAGTAACACAGTCATCAGTAACACAGCTGTTAGTATCACAGCCCTCAGTAACACAGCCGTCAGTAACACAGCCCTCAGTAACACAGCCCTCAGTAACACAGCCGTCAGTAACACAGCCGTCAGTAACCCAGAGGTCAGTAACACATCCGTCAGTAACACTGACGTCAGTAACACAGCCCTCGGTAACACAGCCCTCAGTAACACAGACGTCAGTAACACAGACGTCAGTAACACAGCCCTCAGTAACACAGCCCTCAGTAACACAGCCCTCAGTAACACAGCCGTCAGTAACACAGCCGTCAGTAACACAGCCGTCAGTAACACAGCCCTCAGTAACACAGCCGTCAGTAACACAGACGTCAGTAACCCAGAGGTCAGTAACACAGACGTCAGTAACACAGCCGTCAGTATCACAGCCGTCAGTAACACAGACGTCAGTAACCCAGAGGTCAGTAACACAGACGTCAGTAACACAGCCGTCAGTAACCCAGAGGTCAGTAACACAGACGTCAGTAACACAGCCCTCAGTAACACAGCCGTCAGTAACACAGACGTCAGTAACCCAGAGGTCAGTAACACAGCCGTCAGTAACACAGCCCTCAGTAACACAGCCGTCAGTAACACAGACGTCAGTAACCCAGAGGTCAGTAACACAGACGTCAGTAACACAGCCGTCAGTATCACAGCCGTCAGTAACACAGACGTCAGTAACCCAGAGGTCAGTAACACAGCCGTCAGTAACACAGCCCTCAGTAACACAGCCGTCAGTAACACAGACGTCAGTAACCCAGAGGTCAGTAACACAGACGTCAGTAACACAGCCGTCAGTAACACAGCCGTCAGTAACACAGCCGTCAGTAACACAGCCCTCAGTAACACAGCCCTCAGTAACACAGCCCTCAGTAACACAGCCCTCAGTAACACAGCCCTCAGTAACACAGTCATCAGTAACACAGCTGTTAGTATCACAGCCCTCAGTAACACAGCCGTCAGTAACACAGCCCTCAGTAACACAGCCCTCAGTAACACAGCCGTCAGTAACACAGCCGTCAGTAACCCAGAGGTCAGTAACACATCCGTCAGTAACACTGACGTCAGTAACACAGCCCTCGGTAACACAGCCCTCAGTAACACAGACGTCAGTAACACAGACGTCAGTAACACAGCCCTCAGTAACACAGCCCTCAGTAACACAGCCCTCAGTAACACAGCCGTCAGTAACACAGCCGTCAGTAACACAGCCGTCAGTAACACAGCCCTCAGTAACACAGCCGTCAGTAACACAGACGTCAGTAACCCAGAGGTCAGTAACACAGACGTCAGTAACACAGCCGTCAGTATCACAGCCGTCAGTAACACAGACGTCAGTAACCCAGAGGTCAGTAACACAGACGTCAGTAACACAGCCGTCAGTAACCCAGAGGTCAGTAACACAGACGTCAGTAACACAGCCCTCAGTAACACAGACGTCAGTAACACAGACGTCAGTAACCCAGAGGTCAGTAACACAGCCGTCAGTAACACAGCCCTCAGTAACACAGCCGTCAGTAACACAGCCCTCAGTAACACAGCCCTCAGTAACACAGCCGTCAGTAACACTGACGTCAGTAACACAGCCCTCGGTAACACAGCCCTCAGTAACACAGACGTCAGTAACACAGACGTCAGTAACACAGCTGTCAGGAACACAGCCGTCAGTAACACAGCCCTCAGTAACACAGCCGTCAATAACACAGCCCTCAGTAACACAGCCGTCAGTAACACAGCCGTCAGTAACACAGCCGTCAGTAACACAGCCCTCAGTAACACAGCCGTCAGTAACACAGACGTCAGTAACCCAGAGGTCAGTAACACAGACGTCAGTAACACAGCCGTCAGTATCACAGCGGTCAGTAACACAGACGTCAGTAACCCAGAGGTCAGTAACACAGACGTCAGTAACACAGCCGTCAGTAACCCAGAGGTCAGTAACACAGACGTCAGTAACACAGCCCTCAGTAACACAGCCGTCAGTAACACAGACGTCAGTAACCCAGAGGTCAGTAACACAGCCGTCAGTAACACAGCCCTCAGTAACACAGCCGTCAGTAACACAGACGTCAGTAACCCAGAGGTCAGTAACACAGACGTCAGTAACACAGCCGTCAGTATCACAGCCGTCAGTAACACAGACGTCAGTAACCCAGAGGTCAGTAACACAGCCGTCAGTAACACAGCCCTCAGTAACACAGCCGTCAGTAACACAGACGTCAGTAACCCAGAGGTCAGTAACACAGACGTCAGTAACACAGCCGTCAGTAACACAGCCGTCAGTAACACAGCCGTCAGTAACACAGCCCTCAGTAACACAGCCCTCAGTAACACAGCCCTCAGTAACACAGCCCTCAGTAACACAGCCCTCAGTAACACAGTCATCAGTAACACAGCTGTTAGTATCACAGCCCTCAGTAACACAGCCGTCAGTAACACAGCCCTCAGTAACACAGCCCTCAGTAACACAGCCGTCAGTAACACAGCCGTCAGTAACCCAGAGGTCAGTAACACATCCGTCAGTAACACTGACGTCAGTAACACAGCCCTCGGTAACACAGCCCTCAGTAACACAGACGTCAGTAACACAGACGTCAGTAACACAGCCCTCAGTAACACAGCCCTCAGTAACACAGCCCTCAGTAACACAGCCGTCAGTAACACAGCCGTCAGTAACACAGCCGTCAGTAACACAGCCCTCAGTAACACAGCCGTCAGTAACACAGACGTCAGTAACCCAGAGGTCAGTAACACAGACGTCAGTAACACAGCCGTCAGTATCACAGCCGTCAGTAACACAGACGTCAGTAACCCAGAGGTCAGTAACACAGACGTCAGTAACACAGCCGTCAGTAACCCAGAGGTCAGTAACACAGACGTCAGTAACACAGCCCTCAGTAACACAGCCGTCAGTAACACAGACGTCAGTAACCCAGAGGTCAGTAACACAGCCGTCAGTAACACAGCCCTCAGTAACACAGCCGTCAGTAACACAGACGTCAGTAACCCAGAGGTCAGTAACACAGACGTCAGTAACACAGCCGTCAGTATCACAGCCGTCAGTAACACAGACGTCAGTAACCCAGAGGTCAGTAACACAGCCGTCAGTAACACAGCCCTCAGTAACACAGCCGTCAGTAACACAGACGTCAGTAACCCAGAGGTCAGTAACACAGACGTCAGTAACACAGCCGTCAGTAACACAGCCGTCAGTAACACAGCCGTCAGTAACACAGCCCTCAGTAACACAGCCCTCAGTAACACAGCCCTCAGTAACACAGCCCTCAGTAACACAGCCCTCAGTAACACAGTCATCAGTAACACAGCTGTTAGTATCACAGCCCTCAGTAACACAGCCGTCAGTAACACAGCCCTCAGTAACACAGCCCTCAGTAACACAGCCGTCAGTAACACAGCCGTCAGTAACCCAGAGGTCAGTAACACATCCGTCAGTAACACTGACGTCAGTAACACAGCCCTCGGTAACACAGCCCTCAGTAACACAGACGTCAGTAACACAGACGTCAGTAACACAGCCCTCAGTAACACAGCCCTCAGTAACACAGCCGTCAGTAACACAGCCGTCAGTAACACAGCCGTCAGTAACACAGCCCTCAGTAACACAGCCGTCAGTAACACAGACGTCAGTAACCCAGAGGTCAGTAACACAGACGTCAGTAACACAGCCGTCAGTATCACAGCCGTCAGTAACACAGACGTCAGTAACCCAGAGGTCAGTAACACAGACGTCAGTAACACAGCCGTCAGTAACCCAGAGGTCAGTAACACAGACGTCAGTAACACAGCCCTCAGTAACACAGCCGTCAGTAACACAGACGTCAGTAACCCAGAGGTCAGTAACACAGCCGTCAGTAACACAGCCCTCAGTAACACAGCCGTCAGTAACACAGACGTCAGTAACCCAGAGGTCAGTAACACAGACGTCAGTAACACAGCCGTCAGTATCACAGCCGTCAGTAACACAGACGTCAGTAACCCAGAGGTCAGTAACACAGCCGTCAGTAACACAGCCCTCAGTAACACAGCCGTCAGTAACACAGACGTCAGTAACCCAGAGGTCAGTAACACAGACGTCAGTAACACAGCCGTCAGTAACACAGCCGTCAGTAACACAGCCGTCAGTAACACAGCCCTCAGTAACACAGCCCTCAGTAACACAGCCCTCAGTAACACAGCCCTCAGTAACACAGCCCTCAGTAACACAGTCATCAGTAACACAGCTGTTAGTATCACAGCCCTCAGTAACACAGCCCTCAGTAACACAGCCGTCAGTAACACAGCCGTCAGTAACCCAGAGGTCAGTAACACATCCGTCAGTAACACTGACGTCAGTAACACAGCCCTCGGTAACACAGCCCTCAGTAACACAGACGTCAGTAACACAGACGTCAGTAACACAGCCCTCAGTAACACAGCCCTCAGTAACACAGCCCTCAGTAACACAGCCCTCAGTAACACAGCCGTCAGTAACACAGCCGTCAGTAACACAGACGTCGGTAACACAGCCCTCAGTAACACAGCCCTCAGTAACACAGCCCTCAGTAACACAGCCCTCAGTAACACAGCCGTCAGTAACACAGCCGTCAGTAACACAGCCCTCAGTAACACAGCCCTCAGTAACACAGCCCTCAGTAACACAGCCCTCAGTAACACAGCCCTCAGTAACACAGCCCTCAGTAACACAGCCCTCAGTAACACAGCCGTCAGTAACACAGCCCTCAGTAACACAGCCCTCAGTAACACAGCCGTCAGTAACACAGCCGTCAGTAACACAGCCCTCAGTAACACAGCCGTCAGTAACACAGCCCTCAGTAACACAGCCCTCAGTAACACAGCCGTCAGTAACACAGCCCTCAGTAACACAGCCGTCAGTAACACAGCCGTCAGTAACACAGCCGTCAGTCACACAGCCCTCAGTAACACAGCCCTCAGTAACACAGCCCTCAGTAACACAGCCCTCAGTAACACAGCCGTCAGTAACACAGCCCTCAGTAACACAGCCCTCAGTAACACAGCCCTCAGTAACACAGCCCTCAGTAACACAGCCCTCAGTAACACAGCCCTCGGTAACACAGCCCTCAGTAACACAGACGTCAGTAACACAGCCCTCAGTAACACAGCCCTCAGTAACACAGCCCTCAGTAACACAGACGTCAGTAACACAGCCGTCAGTAACACAGACGTCAGTAACACAGACGTCAGTAACACAGACGTCAGTAACACAGCCCTCAGTAACACAGCCCTCAGTAACACAGCCGTCAGTAACACAGCCGTCAGTAACACAGCCCTCAGTAACACAGCCGTCAGTAACACAGCCCTCAGTAACACAGCCCTCAGTAACACCTGAAGAAGGGCTTATGCCCGAAACATCGATTCTCCTGTTCCCTGGATGCTGCCTGACCTGCAGTGCTTTTCCAGCAACACATTTCCAGCTCTGATCTCCGGCATCTGCAGTCCTCACTTTCTCCTCCGTAACACAGCCCTCAGTAACACAGCCCTCAGTAACACAGCAGTCAGTTACACAGACGTCAGTAACACAGCCCTGAGTAACACAGCCGTCAGTAACACAGATGTCAGTAACACATCCGTCAGTCACACAGCCCTCAGTAACACAGCCGTCAGTAACACAAATGTCAGTAACACAGATGTCAGTAACTCAGTCATCAGTAACGCAGCCCTCAGTAACGCAGCCGTCAGTAACACAGCTGTCAGTATCACAGCCGTCAGTAACACAGCCGTCAGTAACATAGCCCTCAGTAACACCGCCGTCAGTAACACAGTCGTAATTATCACAGCCCTCAGTAACACAGCCGTCAGTAACACAGCCGTCAGTAACACAGTCGTAATTATCACAGCCCTCACTAACACAGCCCTCAGTAACACAGCCCTCAGTAACACAGCCGTCAGTAACACAGCCCTCAGTAACACAGCCCTCAGTAACACAGACGTCAGTAACACAGCCGTCAGAAACACATCCGTCAGTAACACAACCGTCAGTAACACAACCGTCAGTAACACAGCCCTCAGTAACACAGCCCTCAGTAACACAGCCCTCAGTAACACAGCCCTCAGTAACACAGCCCTCAGTAACACAGCCGTCAGTAACACAGCCCTCAGTAACACAGCCCTCAGTAACACAGCCGTCAGTAACACAGCCCTCAGTAACACAGCCCTCAGTAACACAGTCATCAGTAACACAGCTGTTAGTATCACAGCCCTCAGTAACACAGCCGTCAGTAACACAGCCCTCAGTAACACAGACATCATTAACATAGCCGTCAGTAACACAGCCCTCAGTAACACAGCCCTCAGTAACACAGCCCTCAGTAACACAGACATCATTAACATAGCCGTCAGTAACACAGCCCTCAGTAACACAGCCCTCAGTAACACAGCCCTCAGTAACACAGCCCTCAGTAACACAGCTGTTAGTTTCACAGCCCTCAGTAACACAGACATCATTAACATAGCCGTCAGTAACACAGCCGTCAGTAACACAGCCCTCAGTAACACAGCCATCAGTAACACAGCTGTTAGTATCACAGCCGTCAGTAACACAGCCCTCAGTAACACAGCCATCAGTAACACAGCTGTTAGTATCACAGCCGTCAGTAACACAGCCCTCAGTAACACAGCCCTCAGTAACACAGCCCTCAGTTACACAGACGTCACTAACACAGCCCTCAGTTACACAGACGTCACTAACACAGCCCTCAGTAACACAGACGTCAGTAACACAGACGTCAGTAACACAGCCCTCAGTTACACAGACGTCACTAACACAGCCCTCAGTTACACAGACGTCACTAACACAGCCCTCAGTAACACAGACGTCAGTAACACAGACGTCAGTAACACAGCCCTCAGTAACACATCCGTCAGTAACACAGACGTCTGTAACACAGCCCTCAGTAACACATCCGTCAGTAACACAGCCCTCAGTAACACAGCCCTCAGTAACACATCCGTCAGTAACACAGCCCTCAGTAACACAGCCGTCAGTAATGCAGCCGTCAGTATCAGAGCCGTCAGTAACACAGCCTTCATTAACACAGCCCTCAGTAACACAGCCGTCAGTAACAGAGCCGTCAGTAACACAGACGCCAGTAACACAGCCGTCAGTAACACAGATGTCAGTAACACATCCGTTAGTAACACAGAGAACACCTCTGGGACACCCGGACCAACCAACCCAACCACCCTGTAGCTCAACATTTCAATTCCCCCTCCCACTCCACCAAGGATATGCAGGTCTTTGGACTCCTCCATCGTCAGACCACAGCGAAACGACGGTTGGAGGAAGAGCGCCTCATCTTCCGCCTAGGAACCCTCCAACCACAAGGGATGAACTCGGATTTCACCAGTTTCCTCATTTCCCCTCCCCCCACCTTGTCTCAATCAAATCCATCAAATTCAGCACCGCCTTCCTAACCTGCAATCTTCTTCCTGACCTCTCCGCCCCCACCCCAGTCTGACCTATCACCCTCACCTTGACCTTTTTCCACCTATCACATTTCCGACGCCCCTCCCCCAAGTCCCTCCTACCTACCTTTTATCTTAGCCTGCTGGACCAACTTTCCTCATTCCTGAAGAAGGGCTTATGCCCGAAACGTCGATTCTCCTGTTCCCTGGATGCTGCCTGACCTGCTGCACTTTTCCAGCAACACATTTCCATCTCTGATCTCCAGCATCTGCAGACCTCATTTTCTCCTCAGTAACACAGGCCTCAGTAACACAGGCCTCAGTAACACAGCCGAGAGTAACACAGCCGAGAGTAACACAGCCGTCAGTAACACAGCCGTCAGTAACACAGCCGTCAGGAACACAGCCGTTAGTAACACAGCCCTCAGTAACACAGCCCTCAGTAACACAGCCGTCAGTAACACAGCCGTCAGGAACACAGCCCTCAGTAACACAGCCCTCAGTAACACAGCCGTCAGGAACACAGCCGTCAGTTTCACAGACGTCAGTAACGCAGCCGTCAGTAACACAGCCGTCAGTAACACAGCCGTCAGTAACACAGCCGTCAGTAACACAGCCCTCAGTAACACAGCCATCAGTAACACAGACGTCAGTAAGACAGACGTCAGTAACACCGACGTCAGTAACACAGCCATCAGTAACACAGACATCAGTAACACCGGCATCAGTAACACAGCCCTCAGTAACACAGACGTCAGTAACACAGATGTCAGTAACACAGCCCTCAGTAACACAGCCGTCAGTAACACATCCGTCAGTAACACATCCGTCAGTAACACAGCCGTCAGTAACACATCCGTCAGTAACACAGACGTCAGGAACACAGCCGTCAGTAACACATCCGTCAGTAACACAGCCCTCAGTAACACAGCCGTCAGTAACACATCCGTCAGTAACACAGCCGTCAGTAACACAGCCGTCAGTAACACAGCCCTCAGTAACACAGCCCTCAGTAACACAGCCGTCAGTATCACAGCCGTCAGGAACACAGCCGTCAGTATCACAGCCGTCAGTATCACAGCCGTCAGTAACACATCCGTCAGTAACACAGCCGTCAGTAACACAGCCGTCAGTAACACAGCCCTCAGTAACACAGCCCTCAGTAACACAGCCGTCAGTATCACAGCCGTCAGTAACACATCCGTCAGTAACACAGCCGTCAGTAACACAGCCGTCAGTAACACAGCCCTCAGTAACACAGCCGTCAGTAACACAGCCCTCAGTAACACAGCCCTCAGTAACACAGCCGTCAGTAACACAGCCGTCAGTAACACATCCGTCAGTAACACATCCGTCAGTAACACATCCGTCAGTAACACATCCGTCAGTAACACATCCGTCAGTAACACTGCCGTCAGTAACACATCCGTCAGTAACACAGCCGTCAGTAACACATCCGTCAGTCACACAGCCGTCAGTAACACAACCGTCAGTAACACATCCGTCAGTAACACAGCAGACAGTAACACTGCCGTCAGTAACACAGCCCTCAGTAACACAGCCGTCAGTAACACAGCCGTCAGTAACACATCCGTCAGTAACACAGCCGTCAGTAACACAGCCGTCAGTAACACATCCGTCAGTAACACAGACGTCAGGAACACAGCCGTCAGTAACACAGCCCTCAGTAACACATCCGGCAGTAACACAGCCGTCAGTAACACATCCGTCAGTAACACAGCCGTCAGTAACACAGCCCTCAGTAACACATCCGGCAGTAACACAGCCGTCAGTAACACATCCGTCAGTCACACAGCCGTCAGTAACACAGCCGTCAGTAACACAGCCCTCAGTAACACAGCAGACAGTAACACAGCCGTCAGTAACACAGCCCTCAGTAACACAGCAGACAGTAACACAGCCGTCAGTAACACAGCCGTCAGTAACACAGCCCTCAGTAACACATCCGTCAGTCACACAGCCGTCAGTAACACAGCCGTCAGTAACACAGCCCTCAGTAACACAGCCGTCAGTAACACAGCCGTCAGTAACACATCCGTCACTAACGCAGCCGTCAGTAACACATCCGTCAGTAACACAGCCGTCAGTAACACATCCGTCAGTAACACAGCCCTCAGTAACACAGCCGTCAGTAACACATCCGTCAGTAACACAGCCGTCAGTAACACAGCCGTCAGTAACACATCCGTCAGTAACACAGCCGTCAGTAACACAGCCCTCAGTAACACAGCCCTCAGTAACACAGCCGTCAGGAACACAGCCGTCAGTATCACAGCCGTCAGTAACACATCCGTCAGTAACACATCCGTCAGTAACACAGCCGTCAGTAACACATCCGTCAGTAACACATCCGTCAGTAACACAGCCCTCAGTAACACAGCCCTCAGTAACACAGCCCTCAGTAACACAGCCCTCAGTAACACATCCGTCAGTAACACAGCCCTCAGTAACACAGCCCTCAGTAACACAGCCCTCAGTAACACAGCCGTCAGTAACACAGCCGTCAGTAACACATCCGTCAGTAACACAGCCGTCAGTAACACAGCCGTCAGGAACACAGCCGTCAGTAACACAGCCCTCAGTAACACAGCCGTCAGGAACACAGCCGTCAGTAACACAGCCCTCAGTAACACAGCAGACAGTAACACAGCCGTCAGTAACACAGCCCTCAGTAACACAGCAGACAGTAACACAGCCGTCAGTAACACAGCCGTCAGTAACACAGCCCTCAGTAACACATCCGTCAGTCACACAGCCGTCAGTAACACAGCCTTCAGTAACACAGCCCTCAGTAACACAGCCGTCAGTAACACAGCCGTCAGTAACACATCCGTCACTAACGCAGCCGTCAGTAACACATCCGTCAGTAACACAGCCGTCAGTAACACATCCGTCAGTAACACAGCCCTCAGTAACACAGCCGTCAGTAACACATCCGTCAGTAACACAGCCGTCAGTAACACAGCCGTCAGTAACACATCCGTCAGTAACACAGCCGTCAGTAACACAGCCCTCAGTAACACAGCCCTCAGTAACACAGCCGTCAGGAACACAGCCGTCAGTATCACAGCCGTCAGTAACACATCCGTCAGTAACACATCCGTCAGTAACACAGCCGTCAGTAACACATCCGTCAGTAACACATCCGTCAGTAACACAGCCCTCAGTAACACAGCCCTCAGTAACACAGCCCTCAGTAACACAGCCCTCAGTAACACATCCGTCAGTAACACAGCCCTCAGTAACACAGCCCTCAGTAACACAGCCCTCAGTAACACATCCGTCAGTAACACAGCCCTCAGTAACACAGCCCTCAGTAACACAGCCCTCAGTAACACAGCCGTCAGTAACACAGCCGTCAGTAACACATCCGTCAGTAACACAGCCGTCAGTAACACAGCCGTCAGGAACACAGCCGTCAGTAACACAGCCCTCAGTAACACAGCCGTCAGGAACACAGCCGTCAGTAACACAGCCCTCAGTAACACAGCCCTCAGTAACACAGCCGTCAGTAACACATCCGTCAGTAACACAGCCCTCAGTAACACAGCCCTCAGTAACACAGCCCTCAGTAACACAGCCCTCAGTAACACATCCGTCAGTAACACAGCCCTCAGTAACACAGCCCTCAGTAACACATCCGTCAGTAACACAGCCCTCAGTAACACAGCCCTCAGTAACACAGCCCTCAGTAACACAGCCCTCAGTAACACAGCCCTCAGTAACACATCCGTCAGTAACACAGCCCTCAGTAACACAGCCCTCAGTAACACAGCCGTCAGTAACACATCCGTCAGTAACACAGCCGTCAGTAACACAGCCGTCAGGAACACAGCCGTCAGTAACACAGCCCTCAGTAACACAGCCGTCAGGAACACCGCCGTCAATAACACAGCCCTCAGTAACACAGCCGTCAGTAACACAGCCGTCAGTAACACAGCCGTCAGTAACACAGCCCTCAGTAACACAGCCGTCAGTAACACAGACGTCAGTAACCCAGAGGTCAGTAACACAGACGTCAGTAACACAGCCGTCAGTATCACAGCCGTCAGTAACACAGACGTCAGTAACCCAGAGGTCAGTAACACAGACGTCAGTAACACAGCCGTCAGTAACCCAGAGGTCAGTAACACAGACGTCAGTAACACAGCCCTCAGTAACACAGCCGTCAGTAACACAGACGTCAGTAACCCAGAGGTCAGTAACACAGCCGTCAGTAACACAGCCCTCAGTAACACAGCCGTCAGTAACACAGACGTCAGTAACCCAGAGGTCAGTAACACAGACGTCAGTAACACAGCCGTCAGTATCACAGCCGTCAGTAACACAGACGTCAGTAACCCAGAGGTCAGTAACACAGCCGTCAGTAACACAGCCCTCAGTAACACAGCCGTCAGTAACACAGACGTCAGTAACCCAGAGGTCAGTAACACAGACGTCAGTAACACAGCCGTCAGTAACACAGCCGTCAGTAACACAGCCGTCAGTAACACAGCCCTCAGTAACACAGCCCTCAGTAACACAGCCGTCAGTAACACAGACGTCAGTAACACAGCCCTCGGTAACACAGCCCTCAGTAACACAGACGTCAGTAACACAGACGTCAGTAACACAGCTGTCAGGAACACAGCCGTCAGTAACACAGCCCTCAGTAACACAGCCGTCAATAACACAGCCCTCAGTAACACAGCCGTCAGTAACACAGCCGTCAGTAACACAGCCGTCAGTAACACAGCGCTCAGTAACACAGCCGTCAGTAACACAGACGTCAGTAACCCAGAGGTCAGTAACACAGACGTCAGTAACACAGCCGTCAGTATCACAGCCGTCAGTAACACAGACGTCAGTAACCCAGAGGTCAGTAACACAGACGTCAGTAACACAGCCGTCAGTAACCCAGAGGTCAGTAACACAGACGTCAGTAACACAGCCCTCAGTAACACAGCCGTCAGTAACACAGACGTCAGTAACCCAGAGGTCAGTAACACAGCCGTCAGTAACACAGCCCTCAGTAACACAGCCGTCAGTAACACAGACGTCAGTAACCCAGAGGTCAGTAACACAGACGTCAGTAACACAGCCGTCAGTATCACAGCCGTCAGTAACACAGACGTCAGTAACCCAGAGGTCAGTAACACAGCCGTCAGTAACACAGCCCTCAGTAACACAGCCGTCAGTAACACAGACGTCAGTAACCCAGAGGTCAGTAACACAGACGTCAGTAACACAGCCGTCAGTAACACAGCCGTCAGTAACACAGCCGTCAGTAACACAGCCCTCAGTAACACAGCCCTCAGTAACACAGCCCTCAGTAACACAGCCCTCAGTAACACAGTCATCAGTAACACAGCTGTTAGTATCACAGCCCTCAGTAACACAGCCGTCAGTAACACAGCCCTCAGTAACACAGCCCTCAGTAACACAGCCGTCAGTAACACAGCCGTCAGTAACCCAGAGGTCAGTAACACATCCGTCAGTAACACTGACGTCAGTAACACAGCCCTCGGTAACACAGCCCTCAGTAACACAGACGTCAGTAACACAGACGTCAGTAACACAGCCCTCAGTAACACAGCCCTCAGTAACACAGCCCTCAGTAACACAGCCGTCAGTAACACAGCCGTCAGTAACACAGCCGTCAGTAACACAGCCCTCAGTAACACAGCCGTCAGTAACACAGACGTCAGTAACCCAGAGGTCAGTAACACAGACGTCAGTAACACAGCCGTCAGTATCACAGCCGTCAGTAACACAGACGTCAGTAACCCAGAGGTCAGTAACACAGACGTCAGTAACACAGCCGTCAGTAACCCAGAGGTCAGTAACACAGACGTCAGTAACACAGCCCTCAGTAACACAGCCGTCAGTAACACAGACGTCAGTAACCCAGAGGTCAGTAACACAGCCGTCAGTAACACAGCCCTCAGTAACACAGCCGTCAGTAACACAGACGTCAGTAACCCAGAGGTCAGTAACACAGACGTCAGTAACACAGCCGTCAGTATCACAGCCGTCAGTAACACAGACGTCAGTAACCCAGAGGTCAGTAACACAGCCGTCAGTAACACAGCCCTCAGTAACACAGCCGTCAGTAACACAGACGTCAGTAACCCAGAGGTCAGTAACACAGACGTCAGTAACACAGCCGTCAGTAACACAGCCGTCAGTAACACAGCCCTCAGTAACACAGCCCTCAGTAACACAGCCCTCAGTAACACAGCCCTCAGTAACACAGCCCTCAGTAACACAGTCATCAGTAACACAGCTGTTAGTATCACAGCCCTCAGTAACACAGCCCTCAGTAACACAGCCGTCAGTAACACAGCCGTCAGTAACCCAGAGGTCAGTAACACATCCGTCAGTAACACTGACGTCAGTAACACAGCCCTCGGTAACACAGCCCTCAGTAACACAGACGTCAGTAACACAGACGTCAGTAACACAGCCCTCAGTAACACAGCCCTCAGTAACACAGCCCTCAGTAACACAGCCCTCAGTAACACAGCCGTCAGTAACACAGCCGTCAGTAACACAGACGTCAGTAACACAGCCCTCAGTAACACAGCCCTCAGTAACACAGCCCTCAGTAACACAGCCGTCAGTAACACAGCCGTCAGTAACACAGCCCTCAGTAACACAGCCCTCAGTAACACAGCCCTCAGTAACACAGCCCTCAGTAACACAGCCCTCAGTAACACAGCCCTCAGTAACACAGCCCTCAGTAACACAGCCGTCAGTAACACAGCCCTCAGTAACACAGCCCTCAGTAACACAGCCGTCAGTAACACAGCCGTCAGTAACACAGCCCTCAGTAACACAGCCGTCAGTAACACAGCCCTCAGTAACACAGCCCTCAGTAACACAGCCGTCAGTAACACAGCCCTCAGTAACACAGCCGTCAGTAACACAGCCGTCAGTAACACAGCCGTCAGTAACACAGCCCTCAGTAACACAGCCCTCAGTAACACAGCCCTCAGTAACACAGCCCTCAGTAACACAGCCGTCAGTAACACAGCCCTCAGTAACACAGCCCTCAGTAACACAGCCCTCAGTAACACAGCCCTCAGTAACACAGCCCTCAGTAACACAGCCCTCGGTAACACAGCCCTCAGTAACACAGACGTCAGTAACACAGCCCTCAGTAACACAGCCCTCAGTAACACAGCCCTCAGTAACACAGACGTCAGTAACACAGCCGTCAGTAACACAGACGTCAGTAACACAGACGTCAGTAACACAGACGTCAGTAACACAGCCCTCAGTAACACAGCCCTCAGTAACACAGCCGTCAGTAACACAGCCGTCAGTAACACAGCCCTCAGTAACACAGCCGTCAGTAACACAGCCCTCAGTAACACCTGAAGAAGGGCTTATGCCCGAAACATCGATTCTCCTGTTCCCTGGATGCTGCCTGACCTGCAGTGCTTTTCCAGCAACACATTTCCAGCTCTGATCTCCGGCATCTGCAGTCCTCACTTTCTCCTCCGTAACACAGCCCTCAGTAACACAGCCCTCAGTAACACAGATGTCAGTAACACATCCGTCAGTCACACAGCCCTCAGTAACACAGCCGTCAGTAACACAAATGTCAGTAACACAGATGTCAGTAACTCAGTCATCAGTAACGCAGCCCTCAGTAACGCAGCCGTCAGTAACACAGCTGTCAGTATCACAGCCGTCAGTAACACAGCCGTCAGTAACATAGCCCTCAGTAACACAGCCGTCAGTAACACAGTCGTAATTATCACAGCCCTCAGTAACACAGCCGTCAGTAACACAGCCGTCAGTAACACAGTCGTAATTATCACAGCCCTCACTAACACAGCCCTCAGTAACACAGCCCTCAGTAACACAGCCGTCAGTAACACAGCCCTCAGTAACACAGCCCTCAGTAACACAGACGTCAGTAACACAGCCGTCAGAAACACATCCGTCAGTAACACAACCGTCAGTAACACAACCGTCAGTAACACAGCCCTCAGTAACACAGCCCTCAGTAACACAGCCCTCAGTAACACAGCCCTCAGTAACACAGCCGTCAGTAACACAGCTGTTAGTATCACAGCCCTCAGTAACACAGCCGTCAGTAACACAGCCCTCAGTAACACAGACATCATTAACATAGCCGTCAGTAACACAGCCCTCAGTAACACAGCCCTCAGTAACACAGCCCTCAGTAACACAGACATCATTAACATAGCCGTCAGTAACACAGCCCTCAGTAACACAGCCCTCAGTAACACAGCCCTCAGTAACACAGCCCTCAGTAACACAGCTGTTAGTTTCACAGCCCTCAGTAACACAGACATCATTAACATAGCCGTCAGTAACACAGCCGTCAGTAACACAGCCCTCAGTAACACAGCCATCAGTAACACAGCTGTTAGTATCACAGCCGTCAGTAACACAGCCCTCAGTAACACAGCCATCAGTAACACAGCTGTTAGTATCACAGCCGTCAGTAACACAGCCCTCAGTAACACAGCCCTCAGTAACACAGCCCTCAGTTACACAGACGTCACTAACACAGCCCTCAGTTACACAGACGTCACTAACACAGCCCTCAGTAACACAGACGTCAGTAACACAGACGTCAGTAACACAGCCCTCAGTTACACAGACGTCACTAACACAGCCCTCAGTTACACAGACGTCACTAACACAGCCCTCAGTAACACAGACGTCAGTAACACAGACGTCAGTAACACAGCCCTCAGTAACACATCCGTCAGTAACACAGACGTCTGTAACACAGCCCTCAGTAACACATCCGTCAGTAACACAGCCCTCAGTAACACAGCCCTCAGTAACACATCCGTCAGTAACACAGCCCTCAGTAACACAGCCGTCAGTAATGCAGCCGTCAGTATCAGAGCCGTCAGTAACACAGCCTTCATTAACACAGCCCTCAGTAACACAGCCGTCAGTAACAGAGCCGTCAGTAACACAGACGCCAGTAACACAGCCGTCAGTAACACAGATGTCAGTAACACATCCGTTAGTAACACAGAGAACACCTCTGGGACACCCGGACCAACCAACCCAACCACCCTGTAGCTCAACATTTCAATTCCCCCTCCCACTCCACCAAGGATATGCAGGTCTTTGGACTCCTCCATCGTCAGACCACAGCGAAACGACGGTTGGAGGAAGAGCGCCTCATCTTCCGCCTAGGAACCCTCCAACCACAAGGGATGAACTCGGATTTCACCAGTTTCCTCATTTCCCCTCCCCCCACCTTGTCTCAATCAAATCCATCAAATTCAGCACCGCCTTCCTAACCTGCAATCTTCTTCCTGACCTCTCCGCCCCCACCCCAGTCTGACCTATCACCCTCACCTTGACCTTTTTCCACCTATCACATTTCCGACGCCCCTCCCCCAAGTCCCTCCTACCTACCTTTTATCTTAGCCTGCTGGACCAACTTTCCTCATTCCTGAAGAAGGGCTTATGCCCGAAACGTCGATTCTCCTGTTCCCTGGATGCTGCCTGACCTGCTGCACTTTTCCAGCAACACATTTCCATCTCTGATCTCCAGCATCTGCAGACCTCATTTTCTCCTCAGTAACACAGGCCTCAGTAACACAGGCCTCAGTAACACAGCCGAGAGTAACACAGCCGAGAGTAACACAGCCGTCAGTAACACAGCCGTCAGTAACACAGCCGTCAGGAACACAGCCGTTAGTAACACAGCCCTCAGTAACACAGCCCTCAGTAACACAGCCGTCAGTAACACAGCCGTCAGGAACACAGCCCTCAGTAACACAGCCCTCAGTAACACAGCCGTCAGGAACACAGCCGTCAGTTTCACAGACGTCAGTAACGCAGCCGTCAGTAACACAGCCGTCAGTAACACAGCCGTCAGTAACACAGCCGTCAGTAACACAGCCCTCAGTAACACAGCCATCAGTAACACAGACGTCAGTAAGACAGACGTCAGTAACACCGACGTCAGTAACACAGCCATCAGTAACACAGACATCAGTAACACCGGCATCAGTAACACAGCCCTCAGTAACACAGACGTCAGTAACACAGATGTCAGTAACACAGCCCTCAGTAACACAGCCGTCAGTAACACATCCGTCAGTAACACATCCGTCAGTAACACAGCCGTCAGTAACACATCCGTCAGTAACACAGACGTCAGGAACACAGCCGTCAGTAACACATCCGTCAGTAACACAGCCCTCAGTAACACAGCCGTCAGTAACACATCCGTCAGTAACACAGCCGTCAGTAACACAGCCGTCAGTAACACAGCCCTCAGTAACACAGCCCTCAGTAACACAGCCGTCAGTATCACAGCCGTCAGGAACACAGCCGTCAGTATCACAGCCGTCAGTATCACAGCCGTCAGTAACACATCCGTCAGTAACACAGCCGTCAGTAACACAGCCGTCAGTAACACAGCCCTCAGTAACACAGCCCTCAGTAACACAGCCGTCAGTATCACAGCCGTCAGTAACACATCCGTCAGTAACACAGCCGTCAGTAACACAGCCGTCAGTAACACAGCCCTCAGTAACACAGCCGTCAGTAACACAGCCCTCAGTAACACAGCCCTCAGTAACACAGCCGTCAGTAACACAGCCGTCAGTAACACATCCGTCAGTAACACATCCGTCAGTAACACATCCGTCAGTAACACATCCGTCAGTAACACATCCGTCAGTAACACTGCCGTCAGTAACACATCCGTCAGTAACACAGCCGTCAGTAACACATCCGTCAGTCACACAGCCGTCAGTAACACAACCGTCAGTAACACATCCGTCAGTAACACAGCAGACAGTAACACTGCCGTCAGTAACACAGCCCTCAGTAACACAGCCGTCAGTAACACAGCCGTCAGTAACACATCCGTCAGTAACACAGCCGTCAGTAACACAGCCGTCAGTAACACATCCGTCAGTAACACAGACGTCAGGAACACAGCCGTCAGTAACACAGCCCTCAGTAACACATCCGGCAGTAACACAGCCGTCAGTAACACATCCGTCAGTAACACAGCCGTCAGTAACACAGCCCTCAGTAACACATCCGGCAGTAACACAGCCGTCAGTAACACATCCGTCAGTCACACAGCCGTCAGTAACACAGCCGTCAGTAACACAGCCCTCAGTAACACAGCAGACAGTAACACAGCCGTCAGTAACACAGCCCTCAGTAACACAGCAGACAGTAACACAGCCGTCAGTAACACAGCCGTCAGTAACACAGCCCTCAGTAACACATCCGTCAGTCACACAGCCGTCAGTAACACAGCCGTCAGTAACACAGCCCTCAGTAACACAGCCGTCAGTAACACAGCCGTCAGTAACACATCCGTCACTAACGCAGCCGTCAGTAACACATCCGTCAGTAACACAGCCGTCAGTAACACATCCGTCAGTAACACAGCCCTCAGTAACACAGCCGTCAGTAACACATCCGTCAGTAACACAGCCGTCAGTAACACAGCCGTCAGTAACACATCCGTCAGTAACACAGCCGTCAGTAACACAGCCCTCAGTAACACAGCCCTCAGTAACACAGCCGTCAGGAACACAGCCGTCAGTATCACAGCCGTCAGTAACACATCCGTCAGTAACACATCCGTCAGTAACACAGCCGTCAGTAACACATCCGTCAGTAACACATCCGTCAGTAACACAGCCCTCAGTAACACAGCCCTCAGTAACACAGCCCTCAGTAACACAGCCCTCAGTAACACATCCGTCAGTAACACAGCCCTCAGTAACACAGCCCTCAGTAACACAGCCCTCAGTAACACAGCCGTCAGTAACACAGCCGTCAGTAACACATCCGTCAGTAACACAGCCGTCAGTAACACAGCCGTCAGGAACACAGCCGTCAGTAACACAGCCCTCAGTAACACAGCCGTCAGGAACACAGCCGTCAGTAACACAGCCCTCAGTAACACAGCAGACAGTAACACAGCCGTCAGTAACACAGCCCTCAGTAACACAGCAGACAGTAACACAGCCGTCAGTAACACAGCCGTCAGTAACACAGCCCTCAGTAACACATCCGTCAGTCACACAGCCGTCAGTAACACAGCCTTCAGTAACACAGCCCTCAGTAACACAGCCGTCAGTAACACAGCCGTCAGTAACACATCCGTCACTAACGCAGCCGTCAGTAACACATCCGTCAGTAACACAGCCGTCAGTAACACATCCGTCAGTAACACAGCCCTCAGTAACACAGCCGTCAGTAACACATCCGTCAGTAACACAGCCGTCAGTAACACAGCCGTCAGTAACACATCCGTCAGTAACACAGCCGTCAGTAACACAGCCCTCAGTAACACAGCCCTCAGTAACACAGCCGTCAGGAACACAGCCGTCAGTATCACAGCCGTCAGTAACACATCCGTCAGTAACACATCCGTCAGTAACACAGCCGTCAGTAACACATCCGTCAGTAACACATCCGTCAGTAACACAGCCCTCAGTAACACAGCCCTCAGTAACACAGCCCTCAGTAACACAGCCCTCAGTAACACATCCGTCAGTAACACAGCCCTCAGTAACACAGCCCTCAGTAACACAGCCCTCAGTAACACAGCCCTCAGTAACACATCCGTCAGTAACACAGCCCTCAGTAACACAGCCCTCAGTAACACAGCCCTCAGTAACACAGCCGTCAGTAACACAGCCGTCAGTAACACATCCGTCAGTAACACAGCCGTCAGTAACACAGCCGTCAGGAACACAGCCGTCAGTAACACAGCCCTCAGTAACACAGCCGTCAGGAACACAGCCGTCAGTAACACAGCCCTCAGTAACACAGCCCTCAGTAACACAGCCGTCAGTAACACATCCGTCAGTAACACAGCCCTCAGTAACACAGCCCTCAGTAACACAGCCCTCAGTAACACAGCCCTCAGTAACACATCCGTCAGTAACACAGCCCTCAGTAACACAGCCCTCAGTAACACATCCGTCAGTAACACAGCCCTCAGTAACACAGCCCTCAGTAACACAGCCCTCAGTAACACAGCCCTCAGTAACACAGCCCTCAGTAACACATCCGTCAGTAACACAGCCCTCAGTAACACAGCCCTCAGTAACACAGCCGTCAGTAACACATCCGTCAGTAACACAGCCGTCAGTAACACAGCCGTCAGGAACACAGCCGTCAGTAACACAGCCCTCAGTAACACAGCCGTCAGGAACACCGCCGTCAATAACACAGCCCTCAGTAACACAGCCGTCAGTAACACAGCCGTCAGTAACACAGCCGTCAGTAACACAGCCCTCAGTAACACAGCCGTCAGTAACACAGACGTCAGTAACCCAGAGGTCAGTAACACAGACGTCAGTAACACAGCCGTCAGTATCACAGCCGTCAGTAACACAGACGTCAGTAACCCAGAGGTCAGTAACACAGACGTCAGTAACACAGCCGTCAGTAACCCAGAGGTCAGTAACACAGACGTCAGTAACACAGCCCTCAGTAACACAGCCGTCAGTAACACAGACGTCAGTAACCCAGAGGTCAGTAACACAGCCGTCAGTAACACAGCCCTCAGTAACACAGCCGTCAGTAACACAGACGTCAGTAACCCAGAGGTCAGTAACACAGACGTCAGTAACACAGCCGTCAGTATCACAGCCGTCAGTAACACAGACGTCAGTAACCCAGAGGTCAGTAACACAGCCGTCAGTAACACAGCCCTCAGTAACACAGCCGTCAGTAACACAGACGTCAGTAACCCAGAGGTCAGTAACACAGACGTCAGTAACACAGCCGTCAGTAACACAGCCGTCAGTAACACAGCCGTCAGTAACACAGCCCTCAGTAACACAGCCCTCAGTAACACAGCCGTCAGTAACACAGACGTCAGTAACACAGCCCTCGGTAACACAGCCCTCAGTAACACAGACGTCAGTAACACAGACGTCAGTAACACAGCTGTCAGGAACACAGCCGTCAGTAACACAGCCCTCAGTAACACAGCCGTCAATAACACAGCCCTCAGTAACACAGCCGTCAGTAACACAGCCGTCAGTAACACAGCCGTCAGTAACACAGCGCTCAGTAACACAGCCGTCAGTAACACAGACGTCAGTAACCCAGAGGTCAGTAACACAGACGTCAGTAACACAGCCGTCAGTATCACAGCCGTCAGTAACACAGACGTCAGTAACCCAGAGGTCAGTAACACAGACGTCAGTAACACAGCCGTCAGTAACCCAGAGGTCAGTAACACAGACGTCAGTAACACAGCCCTCAGTAACACAGCCGTCAGTAACACAGACGTCAGTAACCCAGAGGTCAGTAACACAGCCGTCAGTAACACAGCCCTCAGTAACACAGCCGTCAGTAACACAGACGTCAGTAACCCAGAGGTCAGTAACACAGACGTCAGTAACACAGCCGTCAGTATCACAGCCGTCAGTAACACAGACGTCAGTAACCCAGAGGTCAGTAACACAGCCGTCAGTAACACAGCCCTCAGTAACACAGCCGTCAGTAACACAGACGTCAGTAACCCAGAGGTCAGTAACACAGACGTCAGTAACACAGCCGTCAGTAACACAGCCGTCAGTAACACAGCCGTCAGTAACACAGCCCTCAGTAACACAGCCCTCAGTAACACAGCCCTCAGTAACACAGCCCTCAGTAACACAGTCATCAGTAACACAGCTGTTAGTATCACAGCCCTCAGTAACACAGCCGTCAGTAACACAGCCCTCAGTAACACAGCCCTCAGTAACACAGCCGTCAGTAACACAGCCGTCAGTAACCCAGAGGTCAGTAACACATCCGTCAGTAACACTGACGTCAGTAACACAGCCCTCGGTAACACAGCCCTCAGTAACACAGACGTCAGTAACACAGACGTCAGTAACACAGCCCTCAGTAACACAGCCCTCAGTAACACAGCCCTCAGTAACACAGCCGTCAGTAACACAGCCGTCAGTAACACAGCCGTCAGTAACACAGCCCTCAGTAACACAGCCGTCAGTAACACAGACGTCAGTAACCCAGAGGTCAGTAACACAGACGTCAGTAACACAGCCGTCAGTATCACAGCCGTCAGTAACACAGACGTCAGTAACCCAGAGGTCAGTAACACAGACGTCAGTAACACAGCCGTCAGTAACCCAGAGGTCAGTAACACAGACGTCAGTAACACAGCCCTCAGTAACACAGCCGTCAGTAACACAGACGTCAGTAACCCAGAGGTCAGTAACACAGCCGTCAGTAACACAGCCCTCAGTAACACAGCCGTCAGTAACACAGACGTCAGTAACCCAGAGGTCAGTAACACAGACGTCAGTAACACAGCCGTCAGTATCACAGCCGTCAGTAACACAGACGTCAGTAACCCAGAGGTCAGTAACACAGCCGTCAGTAACACAGCCCTCAGTAACACAGCCGTCAGTAACACAGACGTCAGTAACCCAGAGGTCAGTAACACAGACGTCAGTAACACAGCCGTCAGTAACACAGCCGTCAGTAACACAGCCGTCAGTAACACAGCCGTCAGTAACACAGCCCTCAGTAACACAGCCCTCAGTAACACAGCCCTCAGTAACACAGCCCTCAGTAACACAGCCCTCAGTAACACAGTCATCAGTAACACAGCTGTTAGTATCACAGCCCTCAGTAACACAGCCCTCAGTAACACAGCCGTCAGTAACACAGCCGTCAGTAACCCAGAGGTCAGTAACACATCCGTCAGTAACACTGACGTCAGTAACACAGCCCTCGGTAACACAGCCCTCAGTAACACAGACGTCAGTAACACAGACGTCAGTAACACAGCCCTCAGTAACACAGCCCTCAGTAACACAGCCCTCAGTAACACAGCCCTCAGTAACACAGCCCTCAGTAACACAGCCGTCAGTAACACAGACGTCAGTAACACAGCCCTCAGTAACACAGCCCTCAGTAACACAGCCCTCAGTAACACAGCCCTCAGTAACACAGCCCTCAGTAACACAGCCCTCAGTAACACAGCCGTCAGTAACACAGCCCTCAGTAACACAGCCCTCAGTAACACAGCCGTCAGTAACACAGCCGTCAGTAACACAGCCCTCAGTAACACAGCCGTCAGTAACACAGCCCTCAGTAACACAGCCCTCAGTAACACAGCCGTCAGTAACACAGCCCTCAGTAACACAGCCCTCAGTAACACAGCCGTCAGTAACACAGCCGTCAGTAACACAGCCGTCAGTAACACAGCCCTCAGTAACACAGCCGTCAGTAACACAGCCGTCAGTAACACAGCCCTCAGTAACACAGCCCTCAGTAACACAGCCCTCAGTAACACAGCCCTCAGTAACACAGCCGTCAGTAACACAGCCGTCAGTAACACAGCCCTCAGTAACACAGCCCTCAGTAACACAGCCCTCAGTAACACAGCCCTCGGTAACACAGCCCTCGGTAACACAGCC
Source organism: Chiloscyllium plagiosum (assembly GCF_037043375.1). Classification (NCBI taxonomy): domain Eukaryota; kingdom Metazoa; phylum Chordata; class Chondrichthyes; order Orectolobiformes; family Hemiscylliidae; genus Chiloscyllium; species Chiloscyllium plagiosum. The sequence goes on along the minus strand of NW_028270149.1, from coordinate 2,246,895 downwards.
CTCAGTAACACAGACGTCAGTAACACAGCCCTCAGTAACACAGCCCTCAGTAACACAGCCCTCAGTAACACAGACGTCAGTAACACAGCCGTCAGTAACACAGACGTCAGTAACACAGACGTCAGTAACACAGACGTCAGTAACACAGCCCTCAGTAACACAGCCCTCAGTAACACCTGAAGAAGGGCTTATGCCCGAAACATCGATTCTCCTGTTCCCTGGATGCTGCCTGACCTGCAGTGCTTTTCCAGCAACACATTTCCAGCTCTGATCTCCGGCATCTGCAGTCCTCACTTTCTCCTCCGTAACACAGCCCTCAGTTACACAGCCCTCAGTAACACAGCCCTGAGTAACACAGCCGTCAGTAACACAGATGTCAGTAACACAGCCCTGAGTAACACAGCCGTCAGTAACACAGATGTCAGTAACACATCCGTCAGTCACACAGCCCTCAGTAACACAGCCGTCAGTAACACAAATGTCAGTAACACAGATGTCAGTAACTCAGTCATCAGTAACGCAGCCCTCAGTAACGCAGCCGTCAGTATCACAACCTTCAGTAACACAGCCGTCAGTAACACAGCTGTCAGTATCACAGCCGTCAGTAACACAGCCGTCAGTAACATAGCCCTCAGTAACACAGCCGTCAGTAACACAGTCGTAATTATCACAGCCCTCAGTAACACAGCCGTCAGTAACACAGCCGTCAGTAACACAGTCGTAATTATCACAGCCCTCACTAACACAGCCCTCAGTAACACAGCCCTCAGTAACACAGACGTCAGTAACACAGCCGTCAGAAACACATCCGTCAGTAACACAACCGTCAGTAACACAACCGTCAGTAACACAGCCCTCAGTAACACAGCCCTCAGTAACACAGCCCTCATTAACACAGCCCTCAGTAACACAGCCCTCAGTAACACAGCCGTCAGTAACACAGCCCTCAGTAACACAGCCCTCAGTAACACAGCCGTCAGTAACACAGCCCTCAGTAACACAGCCCTCAGTAACACAGTCATCAGTAACACAGCTGTTAGTATCACAGCCCTCAGTAACACAGCCGTCAGTAACACAGCCCTCAGTAACACAGACATCATTAACATAGCCGTCAGTAACACAGCCCTCAGTAACACAGCCCTCAGTAACACAGCCCTCAGTAACACAGACATCATTAACATAGCCGTCAGTAACACAGCCCTCAGTAACACAGCCCTCAGTAACACAGCCCTCAGTAACACAGCCCTCAGTAACACAGCTGTTAGTTTCACAGCCCTCAGTAACACAGACATCATTAACATAGCCGTCAGTAACACAGCCGTCAGTAACACAGCCCTCAGTAACACAGCCATCAGTAACACAGCTGTTAGTATCACAGCCGTCAGTAACACAGCCCTCAGTAACACAGCCATCAGTAACACAGCTGTTAGTATCACAGCCGTCAGTAACACAGCCCTCAGTAACACAGCCCTCAGTAACACAGCCCTCAGTTACACAGACGTCACTAACACAGCCCTCAGTTACACAGACGTCACTAACACAGCCCTCAGTAACACAGACGTCAGTAACACAGACGTCAGTAACACAGCCCTCAGTTACACAGACGTCACTAACACAGCCCTCAGTTACACAGACGTCACTAACACAGCCCTCAGTAACACAGACGTCAGTAACACAGACGTCAGTAACACAGCCCTCAGTAACACAGCCGTCAGTAATGCAGCCGTCAGTATCAGAGCCGTCAGTAACACAGCCTTCATTAACACAGCCCTCAGTAACACAGCCGTCAGTAACAGAGCCGTCAGTAACACAGACGCCAGTAACACAGCCGTCAGTAACACAGATGTCAGTAACACATCCGTTAGTAACACAGAGAACACCTCTGGGACACCCGGACCAACCAACCCAACCACCCTGTAGCTCAACATTTCAATTCCCCCTCCCACTCCACCAAGGATATGCAGGTCTTTGGACTCCTCCATCGTCAGACCACAGCGAAACGACGGTTGGAGGAAGAGCGCCTCATCTTCCGCCTAGGAACCCTCCAACCACAAGGGATGAACTCGGATTTCACCAGTTTCCTCATTTCCCCTCCCCCCACCTTGTCTCAATCAAATCCATCAAATTCAGCACCGCCTTCCTAACCTGCAATCTTCTTCCTGACCTCTCCGCCCCCACCCCAGTCTGACCTATCACCCTCACCTTGACCTTTTTCCACCTATCACATTTCCGACGCCCCTCCCCCAAGTCCCTCCTACCTACCTTTTATCTTAGCCTGCTGGACCAACTTTCCTCATTCCTGAAGAAGGGCTTATGCCCGAAACGTCGATTCTCCTGTTCCCTGGATGCTGCCTGACCTGCTGCACTTTTCCAGCAACACATTTCCATCTCTGATCTCCAGCATCTGCAGACCTCATTTTCTCCTCAGTAACACAGGCCTCAGTAACACAGGCCTCAGTAACACAGCCGAGAGTAACACAGCCGAGAGTAACACAGCCGTCAGTAACACAGCCGTCAGTAACACAGCCGTCAGGAACACAGCCGTCAGGAACACAGCCGTCAGTAACACAGCCCTCAGTAACACAGCCGTCAGTAACACAGCCGTCAGGAACACAGCCCTCAGTAACACAGCCCTCAGTAACACAGCCGTCAGGAACACAGCCGTCAGTTTCACAGACGTCAGTAACGCAGCCGTCAGTAACACAGCCGTCAGTAACACAGCCGTCAGTAACACAGACGTCAGTAACACAGCCGTCAGTAACACAGCCCTCAGTAACACAGCCATCAGTAACACAGACGTCAGTAAGACAGACGTCAGTAACACCGACGTCAGTAACACAGCCATCAGTAACACAGACATCAGTAACACCGGCATCAGTAACACAGCCCTCAGTAACACAGACGTCAGTAACACAGATGTCAGTAACACAGCCCTCAGTAACACAGATGTCAGTAACACAGCCCTCAGTAACACAGCCCTCAGCAACACATCCGTCAGTAACACAGACATCATTAACACAGACATCAGTAACACCGGCATCAGTAACACAGCCCTCAGTAACACAGACGTCAGTAACACAGATGTCAGTAACACAGCCCTCAGTAACACAGATGTCAGTAACACAGCCCTCAGCAACACAGCCCTCAGTAACACAGCCGTCAGTAACACAGACATCATTAACACAGCCGTCAGTAACACAGACATCATTAACATAGCCGTCAGTAACACAGACGTCAGTAACACAGCCCTCAGTAACACATCCGTCCGTAACACAGCCCTCAGTAACACAGCCCTCAGTAACACAGCCGTCAGTAACACAGCCCTCAGTAACACAGCCCTCAGTAACACAGCCGTCAGTAACACAGACGTCAGTAACACAGCCCTCAGTAACACAGCCGTCAGTATCACAGCTGTCAGTAACACATCCGTCAGTAACACAGCCGTCAGTAACACAGCCCTCAGTAACACAGACGTCAGTAACACAGCCGTCAGTAACACAGCCCTCAGTAACACAGCCGTCAGTAACACAGCCGTCAGTAACACAGCCCTCAGTAACACAGCCGTCAGTAACACAGCCCTCAGTAACACAGACGTCAGTAACACAGACGTCAGTAACACAGCCGTCAGTAACACAGCCCTCAGTAACACAGCCCTCAGTAACACAGCCCTCAGTAACACAGCCCTCAGTAACACAGCTGTCAGTAACACAGACGTCAGTAACACAGCCGTCAGTAACACAGACATCATTAACACAGCCGTCAGTAACACAGACATCATTAACATAGCCGTCAGTAACACAGACGTCAGTAACACAGCCCTCAGTAACACATCCGTCCGTAACACAGCCCTCAGTAACACAGCCCTCAGTAACAGCCGTCAGTAACACAGCCGTCAGTAACACAGACGTCAGTAACACAGCCCTCAGTAACACAGCCGTCAGTATCACAGCTGTCAGTAACACATCCGTCAGTAACACAGCCGTCAGTAACACAGCCCTCAGTAACACAGACGTCAGTAACACAGACGTCAGTAACACAGCCGTCAGTAACACAGCCGTCAGTAACACAGCCGTCAGTAACACAGCCGTCAGTAACACAGCCCTCAGTAACACAGCCCTCAGTAACACAGCCCTCAGTAACACAGCCGTCAGTAACACAGCCCTCAGTAACACAGCCCTCAGTAACACAGCCGAGAGTAACACAGACGTCAGTAACATAGATGTCAGTAACATAGCAGTCATTATCGCAGCCGTCAGTAACGCAGCCGTTAGTAACACAGCTGTCAGTAACACAGCCCTCAGTAACACATCCGTCAGTAACACAGCCGTCAGGAACACAGCCGTCAGGAACACAGCCGTTAGTAACACAGCCCTCAGTAACACAGCCCTCAGTAAGACAGATGTCAGTAACACAGCCGTCAGGAACACAGCCATCAGTAACACAGCCCTCAGTAACACAGCCGTCAGTTTCACAGACGTCAGTAACGCAGCCGTCAGTAACACAGCCGTCAGTAACACAGACGTCAGTAACGCAGCCGTCAGTAACACAGCCGTCAGTAACACAGCCCTCAGTAACACAGCCCTCAGTAACACAGCCATCAGTAACACAGACGTCAGTAAGACAGACGTCAGTAACACCGACGTCAGTAACACAGCCATCAGTAACACAGACATCAGTAACACCGGCATCAGTAACACAGCCGTCAGTAACACAGCCGTCAGTAACACAGCCCTCAGTAACACAGACGTCAGTAACACAGATGTCAGTAACACAGCCCTCAGTAACACAGATGTCAGTAACACAGCCCTCAGTAACACAGCCCTCCGTAACACAGCCGTCAGTAACACAGCCGTCAGGAACACAGCCCTCAGTAACACAGCCCTCAGTAACACAGCCCTCAGTAACACAGACATCATTAACATAGCCGTCAGTAACACAGACGTCAGTAACACAGCCCTCAGTAACACGGCCCTCAGTAACACAGACGTCAGTAACACAGACGTCAGTAACACAGCCGTCAGTATCACAGCTGTCAGTAACACAGCCGTCAGTAACACAGCCGTCAGTAACACAGCCCTCAGTAACACAGACGTCAGTAACACAGACATCATTAACATAGCCGTCAGTAACACAGCCGTCAGTAACACAGCCCTCAGTAACACAGCCCTCAGTAACACAGACGTCAGTAACACAGACGTCAGTAACACAGACGTCAGTAACACAGACGTCAGTAACACAGCCCTCAGTAACACAGACGTCAGTAACACAGACATCATTAACATAGCCGTCAGTAACACAGACGTCAGTAACACAGCCCTCAGTAACACAGCCCTCAGTAACACAGACGTCAGTAACACAGACGTCAGTAACACAGACGTCAGTAACACAGCCCTCAGTAACACAGCCCTCAGTAACACAGCCCTCAGTAACACAGCTGTCAGTAACACAGACGTCAGTAACACAGCCCTCAGTAACACAGACGTCAGTAACACAGACGTCAGTAACACAGCCCTCAGTAACACAGCCGTCAGTAACACAGCCGTCAGTAACACAGCCGTCAGTAACGCAGCCGTCAGTAACACAGCCCTCAGTAACACAGCCGTCGGTAACACAGCCGTCAGTAACACAGCCCTCAGTAACACAGCCCTCAGTAACACAGACGTCAGTAACACAGACGTCAGTAACACAGCCCTCAGTAACACAGACATCATTAACACAGCCGTCAGTAACACAGACATCATTAACATAGCCGTCAGTAACACAGACGTCAGTAACACAGCCCTCAGTAACACAGCCCTCAGTAACACAGCCCTCAGTAACACAGACGTCAGTAACACAGACGTCAGTAACACAGCCCTCAGTAACACAGCCATCAGTATCACAGCTGTCAGTAACACAGACGTCAGTAACACAGCCCTCAGTAACACAGACGTCAGTAACACAGACGTCAGTAACACAGCCCTCAGTAACACAGCCCTCAGTAACACAGACGTCAGTAACACAGACGTCAGTAACACAGCTGTCAGTAACACAGCCGTCAGTAACACAGCCCTCAGTAACACAGCCGTCAGTAACACAGCCGTCAGTAACACAGCCCTCAGTAACACAGCCGTCAGTAACACAGCCCTCAGTAACACAGCCCTCAGTAACACAGATGTCAGTAACACAGCCCTCAGTAACACAGCCCTCAGTAACACAGATGTCAGTAACACAGCCCTCAGTAACACAGCCATCAGTAACACAGCGGTCAGTAACACAGCCCTCAGTAACACAGCCCTCAGTAACACAGCCGTCAGTAACACAGCCCTCAGTAACACAGCCGTCAGTAACACAGTCCTCAGTAACACAGCCCTCAGTAACACAGCCGTCAGTAACACAGCCCTCAGTAACACAGCTGTCAGTAACACAGCCCTCAGTAACACAGCCGTCAGTAACACAGCCGTCAGTAACACAGCCGTCAGTAACACAGCCGTCAGTAACACAGCCGTCAGTAACACAGCCCTCAGTAACACAGCCGTCAGTAACACAGTCCTCAGTAACACAGCCCTCAGTAACACAGCCGTCAGTAACACAGTCCTCAGTAACACAGCCCTCAGTAACACAGCCGTCAGTAACACAGCCCTCAGTAACACAGCCGTCAGTAACACAGCCGTCAGTAACACAGCCCTCAGTAACACAGCCCTCAGTAACACAGCCCTCAGTAACACAGCCGTCAGTAACACAGCCCTCAGTAACACAGCCGTCAGTAACACAGTCCTCAGTAACACAGCCCTCAGTAACACAGCCGTCAGTAACACAGCCCTCAGTAACACAGCCGTCAGTAACACAGCCGTCAGTAACACAGCCCTCAGTAACACAGCCCTCAGTAACACAGCCCTCAGTAACACAGCCGTCAGTAACACAGCCCTCAGTAACACAGCCGTCAGTAACACAGTCCTCAGTAACACAGCCCTCAGTAACACAGCCGTCAGTAACACAGCCCTCAGTAACACAGCCGTCAGTAACACAGCCGTCAGTAACACAGTGTATAATGTGATTTGCGGAAGAATGTGTATCTTCGATCCTTCGTGTCTGCATGCTGCTTGTGTCTGTTCGGGACTGATATAAACACTCCATCGCTTGGGGTTGGGGGATGGGGGTGGGGGGTGGGGGATTGGTGCGACTGACATAGATACATAGGCATCATGGGTCTGGATTCGATTGTGGTGCTGGAAAAGCACAGATGGTCCGGCAGCATCCGAGGAGCTGGAAAATTGACCATTCGGGCAAAAGCCCTTCATTAGGAGGGCTTTTCTGATGAAGGCCTTTTGCCTGAAACGTTGATTTTCCTGCTCCTTGGATGCTGCCTGATCTGCTGTGCTTTTCCAGCAACACAATCGAATCCCGAGTCTGATTTCCAGCTTCTGCTGCCCTCACTTTTCCCACATCGATACCACGGTTGGGGCTGGAGGCTGGTGTGGGTTGGGAGGGGCTGGAATGGGGGGGGAAGGGACTGAGCCCTGGATTCAGAGGATGAGATGTCAATGGGATGGAATGAAAGTGGGAATATCACATTGAGGATCAGGCATGATCATATTGATTGTCAAAATAAACTGAAAGGGCTGAATGGCCTCCTGCTGCTCCAGGTCCAGTCAGGGAGCCCTGTCTAACAGATACAACCAGGAGGTTACGTTAGAGCCCGGGTGTCCTTGGAGAAGGAGCACGCGGTGTCGACCAACACCCTGGAGTTGTTCAGGGAGAGGTGGGCGCCGCAGGGAGTGGAGTGCATCATTTCTCCCTCCAACTCTATTTTGATTTAGTCCCTACCCTCCCCTTCACTCTTTTGATCACACAGCACTGCCCTTTGATGTGAAGGGCAGTGTTTGTCACTGGCCACCCGGGTGTTTTCCTATCTTCCTGGTGGTGGAAATTGAATAAATATTCGTGCATCTTGTGTCTCTCACTGTGTCTCACAGCTGCACACACACACCATGGGTGTGGGGGGAAAATATAAGCACTACCGCAGTTAGGCAGACGTGTGGGGGTAATAAAAAGAAAAAGAAAAAGGAGAGAGAAAAAAGGACAACCAGGAGCGAGGTGGGTAGGCCGTCCTGACTGCTGTCGCTGCGGGCAGGTACCAGGGCGGGCTGTCCTACAGGTTGTCGAAAGGTGTGTCAGGGTGGACCGAGAGCCGGAAGGTGGGTAGGGGCGGGCTGCCTTAGAGTGGCTGGAGGGTGGGAGGGGCGGGGGCTTGCTGGGTCTGTATTGTATGCACTGTTTATGTAACTGGATTAGTTATTTATGTACAAATATCATCGTCACTGTCTTGTCATATGTGGAACTGGGATTTGAGGTTTGTCCTCCTCTCCCTGTAAACTGGTTGAGCGGCAGAGTTTGGGGCCTGGTTTTGCTGCTCCTCTCCGTTGTAAAATTGCTGTTGTCTACAGCTGTAAATGTTAACTGTTTTTTGTAAATTGTTTTGTAATTTGTTTAATAAAATATTATAAACAGGAAAAAAAAACAACCAGGAGGGTCAGGCAGCAGGCTGCCCCTGAGGGAGCTGGGTCAGTGTCAAGGCCTCTCCATGTGTAAATGAAGAGGGACTGGGTGAGGGGATACCATCCTCTGGGGAGTTATTTCAGAAAGATTCTGTTCAATGTGAGGCATTGCAGGTAGCACCGGTGATGTCAGACATCCCCTCAATCCTTGCTGTGCCTCTGACCTCAGTGACCCTGAAGGCTTTCCCCCTGAGCCCCTCCATAATGAGGACCTTACCCTCAAAAGTGTGAGTTGTCCAAATAATAAGTTGCCTTTCTAGTATTCTAACCAAGATGGGGATAATCTCACTTAGGGAACAGGTGGTCGACGATGCCCTCCACCGCATCTCTTCCACTTCCCGCTCCTCCGCCCTTGAGCCCCGCCCCTCCAAACACCACCAGGACAGAACCCCACTGGTCCTCACCTCCCACCCCACCAATCTCCATGTACAGCGCATCATCCACCGTCATTTCCGCCACCTCCAAACGGACCCCACCACCAGGGATATATTTCCCTCCCCTCCCCTATCAGCATTCCGTAAAGACCACTCCCTCTGTGACTCCCTCGTCAGATCCACACCCCCCACCAACCCAACCTCCACTCCCAGCACCTTCCCCTGCAACCGCAGGAGGTGCAAGACTTGCGCCCACACCTCCCCCCTCACCTCCCTCCAAGGCCCTAAAGGAAACTTCCATATCCGCCACAAATTCACCTGCACCTCCACACATATCATCTATTGCATCCTCTGCACCAGATGTGGCCTCCTCTATATTGGGGAGACAGGCCGCCTACTTGCGGAGCGTTTCAGAGAACACCTCTGGGACACCCGGACCAACCAACCCAACCACCCTGTGGCTCAACACTTCAACGCCCCCTCCCACTCCACCAAGGATATGCAGGTCTTTGGACTCCTCCATCGCCAGACCACAACAACACAACGGTTGGAGGAAGAGCGCCTCATCTTCCGGCTAGGAACCCTCCAACCACAAGGGATGAACTCGGATTTCACCAGTTTCCTCATTTCCCCTCCCCCCACCTTGTCTCAGTCTAATCCATCGAATTCAGCACCGCCTTCCTAACCTGCAATCTTCTTCCCGACCTCTCCGCCCCCACCCCAGTCTGACCTATCACCCTCACCTTGACCTCTTTCCACCTATCACATTTCCGACGCCCCTCCCCCAAGTCCCTCCTACCTACCTTTTATCTTAGCCTGCTGGACAAACTTTCCTCATTCCTGAAGAAGGGCTTATGCCCGAAACGTCGATTCTCCTGTTCCCTGGATGCTGCCTGACCTGCTGCGCTTTTCCAGCAACACATTTTCAGCTCTGATCTCCAGCATCTGCAGACCTCACTTTCTCCTCAAAGATAATCTCACTTACCCATGTTGAACTTCATCTGCCAAATTTTGGCCCTTTCACCAAACCAACCCCCATCCATTTCTCAACATCTTATTGTTTTTTCACTACGATCTATTTTTTCACCTATTTCCGTGTTCACTGTGGGTAGGGCTCTCACCCTGACCAGCTGCCACTATCAGGCTCTTATACGACTTTCCCTGCCCAGAATGTGCACTGTCCAGTTTTACCAGAAGGCCAGGAGAATTGGAGATGGAGTGTTGGAGATTGGGTGTTGGAAATTGGGTATTGGAGATTGGTGTTGGGGATTGAGTGTTGGAGATTGGGTGTTGGAGATTGGGTGTTGGAGTGTTGGAGATGGAGTGTTGGAGATTGGGTGTTGGGGATTGAGCGTTGGAGATTGGGTGTTGGAGATTGGGTGTTGGGGATTGGGTGTTGGAGATTGAGTTTTGGAGATTGGGTGTTGGAGATTGGGTGTTGGAGATTGGGTGTTGGAAATTGGGTATTGGAGATTGGTGTTGGGGATTGAGTGTTGGAGATTGGGTGTTGGAGATTGGGTGTTGGAGTGTTGGAGATGGAGTGTTGGAGATTGGGTGTTGGGGATTGGGTGTTGGAGATTGAGTGTTGGAGATTGGGTGTTGGAGATTGGGTGTTGGAGATTGGGTGTTGGGGATTGGGTGTTGGAGATTGGGTGTTGGAGATTGGGTGTTGGAAATTGGGTATTGGAGATTGGTGTTGGGGATTGAGTGTTGGAGATTGGGTGTTGGAGATTGGGTGTTGGAGATTGGGTGTTGGAGATTGGGTGTTGGAGATTGGGTGTTGGGGATTGGGTGTTGGGGATTGGATGTTGGGGATTGGGTGTTGGGGATTGGGTGTTGGGGATTGGGTGTTGGGGATTGGGTGTTGGGGATTGGGTGTTGGAGATTGGGTGTTGGAAATTGGGTGTTGGAGATTAGGTGTTGAAGATTGGGTGTCGGAGATTGAGTGTTGGAGATTGGCTGTTGGAGATTGGATATTGGAGTATTGGAGATTTGGTGTCGGAGATTGAGTGTTGGGGATTGGGTGTTGGAGATTGGGTGTTGGGGATTGGGTGTTGGAGATTGGGTGTTGGGGATTGGGTGTTGGGGATTGGGTGTTGGAGATTGGGTGTTGGAGATTGGGTGTTGGAGATTGGGTGTTGGGGATTGGGTGTTGGGGATTGGGTGTTGGGGATTGGGTGTTGGGGATTGGGTGTTGGGGATTGGATATTGGAGTGTTGGAGATTTGGTGTCGGAGATTGGGTGTTGGGGATTGGGGTTGGAGATTGGGTGATGGGGATTGGGTGTCGGAGTGTTGGAGATTGGGTGTTGGAGATTGGATATTGGAGTGTTGGAGATTTGATGTCGGAGATTGAGTGTCGGAGATTGAGTGTCGGAGATTGAGTGTCGGAGATTGAGTGTCGGAGATTGGGTGTCGGGGATTGGGTGTCGGAGATTGGGTGTTGAAGATTGGGTGTCGGAGATTGAGTGTTGGGGATTGAGTATTGGAGATTGGATATTGGAGTGTTGGAGATGGAGTGTTGGAGATTAGATATTGGAGTGTCGGAGATTGAGTGTCGGAGATTGAGTGTCGGAGATTGAGTGTCGGAGATTGAGTGTCGGAGATTGAGTGTCGCGGATTGAGTGTCGGGGATTGAGTGTCGGGGATTGGGTGTTGGAGATTAGATATTGGAGTGTCGGAGATTGGGTGTCGGAGATTGGGTGTCGGAGATTGGGTGTCGGAGATTGGGTGTCGGAGATTGGGTGTCGAAGATTGGGTGTCGGGGATTGGGTGTTGGAGATTGGATATTGGAGTGTTGGAGATGGAGTGTTGGAGATTAGATATTGGAGTGTTGGAGATTGAGTGTCGGAGATTGAGTGTCGCGGATTCAGTGTCGCGGATTCAGTGTCGCGGATTGAGTGTCGCGGATTGAGTGTCAGGGAGTGAGTGTCAGGGAGTGAGTGTCAGGGAGTGAGTGTCAGGGAGTGAGTGTCAGGGAGTGAGTGTCAGGGAGTGAGTGTCAGGGAGTGAGTGTCGGGGATTGTGTGTCGGGGATTGTGTGTCGGGGTTTTTGTGTCGGGGATTGGGTGTCAGGGAATGGGTGTCGGGGATTGGGTGTCGGGGATTGGGTGTCGGGGATTGGGTGTCGGGGATTGGGTGATTGGGATTGGGTGTTGGGGATTGGGTGTCGGGGACTGGGTAATGGAGATTGGGTATTGGGGATTGGGTGTTGGGGATTGGGTGATTGGGATTGAGAGTTGGGGATTGGGTGATTGGGATTGGGTGTTGGAGATTGGGTGTTGGAGAATGGGTGTTGGAGAATGGGTGTTGGGGATTGGGTGTTGGGATTGGGTGTTGGGGATTGGGTGTTGGGGATTGGGTGTTGGGGATTGGGTGTTGGAGATTGAGTGTTGGAGATTGGGTGTTGGAGATTGGGTGTTGGAAATTGGGTATTGGAGATTGGTGTTGGGGATTGAGTGCTGGAGATTGGGTGTTGGAGATTGGGTGTTGGGGATTGGATGTTGGGGATTGGATGTTGGGGATTGGATGTTGGGGATTGGTGTTGGAGATTGGGTGTTGGAGATTGGGTGTTGGAGATTGGGTGTTGGAGATTGGGTGTTGGAGATTGGGTGTTGGAGATTGGGTGTTGGAGATTGGGTGTTGGAGATTGGGTGTTGGAGATTGGGTGTTGGAGATTGGGTGTTGGGGATTGGGTGTTGGGGACTGGGTATTGGGGATTGGGTGTTGGGGATTGGGTGATTGGGATTGGGTGTTGGGGATTGGGTGATTGGGATTGGGTGTTGGAGATTGGGTGTTGGAGATTGGGTGTTGGAGATTGGGTGTTGGAGATTGGGTGTTGGAAATTGGGTATTGGAGATTGGTGTTGGGGATTGAGTGCTGGAGATTGGGTGTTGGGGATTGGATGTTGGGGATTGGGTGTTGGGGATTGGGTGTTGGGGATTGGGTGTTGGGGATTGGGTGTTGGGGATTTGGTGTTGGAGATTGGGTGTTGGAGATTGGGTGTTGGAGATTGGGTGTTGAAGATTGGGTGTCGGAGATTGAGTGTCGGAGATTGGGTGTTGGAGATTGGATATTGGAGTGTTGGAGATTTGGTGTCGGAGATTGGGTGTTGGGGATTGGGGTTGGAGATTGGGTGATGGGGATTGGGTGTCGGAGTGTTGGAGATTGGGTGTTGGAGATTGGATATTGGAGTGTTGGAGATTTGATGTCGGAGATTGAGTGTCGGAGATTGAGTGTCGGAGATTGAGTGTCGGAGATTGAGTGTCGGGGATTGGGTGTCGGGGATTGGGTGTCGGGGATTGGGTGTCGGAGATTGAGTGTTGGGGATTGAGTGTTCGAGATTGGATATTGGAGTGTTGGAGATGGAGTGTTGGAGATTAGATATTGGAGTGTCGGAGATTGAGTGTCGGAGATTGAGTGTCGGAGATTGAGTGTCGGAGATTGAGTGTCGGAGATTGAGTGTCGGAGATTGAGTGTCGGGGATTGAGTGTCAGGGATTGAGTGTCAGGGATTGAGTGTCGGGGATTGAGTGTCGGGGATTGAGTGTCGGGGATTGAGTGTCGGGGATTGAGTGTCGGGGATTGGGTGTTGGAGATTAGATATTGGAGTGTCGGAGATTGGGTGTCGGAGATTGGGTGTCGGAGATTGGGTGTCGGAGATTGGGTGTCGGAGATTGGGTGTCGGAGATTGAGTGTTGGGGATTGGGTGTTGGAGATTGGATATTGGAGTGTTGGAGATGGAGTGTTGGAGATTAGATATTGGAGTGTTGGAGATTGAGTGTCGGAGATTGAGTGTCGGAGATTGAGTGTCGCGGATTCAGTGTCGCGGATTGAGTGTCGGGGATTGAGTGTCGGGGATTGAGTGTCGGGGATTGAGTGTCGGGGATTGAGTGTCGGGGATTGAGTGTCGGGGATTGAGTGTCGGGGATTGAGTGTCGGGGATTGGGTGTCGGGGATTGGGTGTCGGGGATTGGGTGTCGGGGATTGGGTGTCGGGGATTGGGTGTCGGAGATTGGGTGTCGAAGATTGGGTGTCGGAGATTGAGTGTTGGGGATTGAGTGTTCGAGATTGGATATTGGAGTGTTGGAGATGGAGTGTTGGAGATTAGATATTGGAGTGTCGGAGATTGAGTGTCGGAGATTGAGTGTCGGAGATTGAGTGTCGGAGATTGAGTGTCGGAGATTGAGTGTCGGGGATTGAGTGTCGGGGATTGAGTGTCGGGGATTGAGTGTCGGGGATTGAGTGTCGGGGATTGAGTGTCGGGGATTGAGTGTCGGGGATTGAGTGTCGGGGATTGAGTGTCGGGGATTGAGTGTCGGGGATTGGGTGTTGGAGATTAGATATTGGAGTGTCGGAGATTGGGTGTCGGAGATTGGGTGTCGGAGATTGGGTGTCGGAGATTGGGTGTCGGAGATTGGGTGTCGGAGATTGGGTGTCGGAGATTGAGTGTTGGGGATTGGGTGTTGGAGATTGGATATTGGAGTGTTGGAGATGGAGTGTTGGAGATTAGATATTGGAGTGTTGGAGATTGAGTGTCGGAGATTGAGTGTCGGAGATTGAGTGTCGCGGATTCAGTGTCGCGGATTGAGTGTCGGGGATTGAGTGTCGGGGATTGAGTGTCGGGGATTGAGTGTCGGGGATTGAGTGTCGGGGATTGAGTGTCGGGGATTGTGTGTCGGGGATTGTATGTCGGGGATTGGGTGTCGGGGATTGGGTGTCGGGGATTGGGTGTCGGGGATTGGGTGTCGGGGATTGGGTGTCAGGGAATGGGTGTCGGAGATTGGGTGATTGGGATTGGGTGTTGGGGATTGGGTGTTGGGGATTGGGTGTCGGGGACTGGGTAATGGAGATTGGGTATTGGGGATTGGGTGTTGGGGATTGAGTGTTGGGAATTGGGTGATTGGGATTGGGTGTTGGGGATTGGGTGATTGGGATTGGGTGTTGCGGATTGGGTGTTGGGGATTGGGTGTTGGAGATTGGGTGTTGGAGAATGGGTGTTGGGGATTGGGTGTTGGGGATTGGGTATTGGGGATTGGGTGTTGGGGATTGGGTGTTGGGGATTGGGTGTTGGGGATTGGGTGTTGGGGATTGGGTGTTGGGGATTGGGTGTTGGGGATTGGGGATTGGGGATTGGGTGTTGGGGATTGGGTGTTGGGGATTGGGTGTTGGGGATTGGGTGTTGGGGATTGGGTGTTGGGGATTGGGTGTTGGAGATTGAGTGTTGGGGTATTGGGTGTTGGGGATTGGGTGTTGGAGATTGAGTGTTGGGGATTGGGTGTTGGGGATTGGGTGTTGGGGATTGGGTGTTGGGGATTGGGTGTTGGGGATTGGGTGTTGGGGATTGGGTGTTGGGGATTGGGTGTTGGGGATTGGGTGATGGGGATTGGGTATTGGGGATTGGGTGATTGGGATTGGGTGTTGGGGATTGGGTATTGGGGATTGGGTGTTGGGGATTGGGTATTGGGGATTGGGTGTTGGAGTTTGGGTGATCGGGATTGGGTGATGGGGATTGGGTGATGGGGATTGGGTGTTGGGGATTGGGTATTGGGGATTGGGTGTTGGGGATTGGGTGTTGGGGATTGGGTGTTGGGGATTGGGGATTGGGGATTGGGTGTTGGGGATTGGGTGTTGGGAATTGGGTGATTGGGATTGGGTGTTGGAGATTGAGTGTTGGGGATTGGGTGTTGGGGATTGGGTGTTGGGGATTGGGTGTTGGGGATTGGGTGTTGGGGATTGGGTGTTGGGGATTGGGTGTTGGGGATTGGGTGTTGGGGATTGGGTGTTGGGGATTGGGTGTTGGGGATTGGGTGATGGGGATTGGGTATTGGGGATTGGGTGATTGGGATTGGGTGTTGGGGATTGGGTGATGGAGATTGGGTATTGGGGATTGGGTGTTGGAGTTTGGGTGATCGGGATTGGGTGATGGGGATTGGGTGATGGGGATTGGGTGATGGGGATTGGGTGATGGGGATTGGGTGATGGGGATTGGGTGATGGGGATTGGAGATTGCGGATAGTCTCAGCCAGATTTCTTCACCAGGCTTTAACAGATCAAATTGAGAGTGTGGTCTGATTCCAAGCAGCTTGTAGCTGTCACGGTCACAGTCGGGAATCACTGCTTCAGTTGGAGCAAGGCTGGGTCACATCTAATCAGAGCAGACAGTTCAACATCTGCTGCACAGAATTCTGAATGGGCTCTGCAACTCGGTAAGGAGGGATTGGGTATTGGGGTTTTCCTGTGAGGCAGGAGTGTGGAAACAACGAGTCGCAGCTCAGCGGGGGGACATTCTGAAAGCACCATCTTTGTCTCAAGGGAAATTTCTTTTCTTTGCATGGAGAGTTTGATTCTTTTCATTCTCACCATGCTTCCCCACCAATCTCACCACGACTCACACAATCCAGGGAGCGGAACAGTTCACTCAGACTCTCGAGACGTTCGACTCACTCACTTGCAACAGCAGGAGACCTCAGCAACCTCTCCCCAAAAACAGCTCGTTGTCCCCCCACCCAACGTTACCCATTAAAGATGGGACGCAGGAACAAGAGGAGACCATCCAGCCCCTCTAGCAGACAGCTCACCCCCACCATCAGTAACGGTTGGATCCAGTGACCATGCAGAGTTCTCCCAAAAACAAGGAGGACAGGAGATCGCGAGAGGGACGGGAAGGAGTGGCAGAGTCCACATGGACAAGAACAGTGGGAGGGAAAGGGTCAAAGTTCAGAGGCCAGAGAGCAGGGAGTAGGCAGCAGGGGTAGGGAAAGGGTTACAGTTCAGGGGCCAGAGTGCAGGGAGTAGAGGGCAGGGGTCAAGTGGTATCTGATATATCATGAAAACCCTGAGACTCAAAGTGAAACAGAAAACTCCAGAGCAGCTCAGATTAGAATAAGCCAAGCAATTCTGAAACTCCGCAGTTTCCTGCACACTCTGAGAATGAGAAGCTGTGTCCTGAGTCAGTGAGGTGTCCCACTGCTGTATGCACTTTGTCGCAGCTGTTCGTCAGGCCCCTGGAGATTCAGTGCAGCAGAACTACATCCTGCCTCTGCACCTGTCATCCCCTGTGACCCACTCAGGGAGAGACAATTAATCCAGTTTCTGCTGCGGGTATATGCTAACGGAGCCCCAGACCCTGACACTTAACTGCTCCATCACTCTCAGCAGCTGGAGATCAAACCCTGTTACACACCTCTCACACTGATAGTCCTCAAACACTGAGACTCAATCTGATAATCTCAGCCAGATTTCTTCACCAGGCCTTAACAGATCAAATTGAGAGTGTGGTCTGATTCCAAGCAGCTTGTAGCTGTCACGGTCACAGACGGGAATCACTGCTTCAGTTGGAGCAAGGCTGGGTCACATCTAATCAGAGCAGACAGTTCAACATCTGCTGCACAGAATTCTGAATGGGCTCTGCAACTCGGTAAGGAGGGATTGGGTATTGGAATGATAGCAATGAGCTTCAGCACATTGATACTGGGCCCTCATGGACTAAATTCTGAGGAGAGGTATAGGTCTGGGATTGTACAGACCTCTGCAATTTACTGGAATTGAGAAAGATGAAAGGTGATCAAAATTAGGTGTTTAAAATGATAACTGACCTGATAGGAGAGAGACAGAAACAGAGAGAGAGAGAGATAGAGACAGAGAGAGAGACACAGAGAGAGAGAGAGAGAGAGAATCAGAGGGGGAGAGATAGAGACAGAAAGAGAGAGGGAGAGACACAGAGAGAGAGAGACGCAGAGAGAGAGAGAGAGAGAGAAGAATCAGAGGGGGAGAGATACAGAGAGAGAGAGACACAGAGAGAGAGACACAGAGAGAGAAAGAGAGAGAGAGAGAGGGAGAGATAGAGACTGAGAGAGAGACACAGAGAGAAAGACGCAGAGAGAGAGAGACACAGAGAGAGAGAGAGACAGAGAGGGAGAGATAGAGACTGAGAGAGAGAGAGAGAGAGACTGAGAGAGACAGAGATGGACAGGGAGAGAGAGAGATATTGACTCCAGCCTGTCATACACAGCAGTTGGGATCCAAAAGGTTGACTAGACAAGACTGAGAGGGGCTAACCAATGGCTCAGATGTCTCAATATTGTTTGCCTGGATAGTTTAGTAGCAGTAATGAGGGCCCACTCTGAGTCCAGTCTGAAGCCCCACAGGACACTAACCCATGTATCTCAGGTGCAATGTAACTGGCCAATTAGGACCATGTAATAAGTTATGGTTTGGCAGCACTGAGTGTCATTTCTTCAAAGAATGTGTGTAGCAGTCTTTCCCCAGAAGGGACCTGCAATTTGGAGGAAAGTCAAAAGTGAGGATGGAGTCTGCTCAAGTGCCAGAGAACCCGCTACCACACCACAGCCTGACCCTGACAGAGTGCTCAGCAAACACAGAGGGGGGCAGGCACCTGGAACTGCTCCTGCAGAATAAGCAGGGGACGCTACAGATCAGTTCAACATTTCCAAGTTATCATGGATTGATTTTTGTTACCTACAGGAATTATGGGATGTTGAATGGCAGGGGTTTGGAGAAATGGTTGAAAATACAGATCACCCAGGATCTGATCAAATATTGGGAATGTTAAATAGATTGAATGGCCTCTGCCCATTCCTATTGTTACAAAATCCCTGAATGTATGTTTTAGGAGTTTAATGCTGAGTTTGGGAATCAAACAGTTTGAATGTAAGGTAGATGGAATGACCTGCTTTAAGGAGCTGGTGATTGGAGCTAAACTAATTGCAATTCACGGCCTGGCCTGTATGTTTCATAAGGTCAGATTTCAAAGTAGGAAATCAGGAAACTCTGTGTGATACTCCTCTGGGTCTTGATGGAGGCAGCTGTGTCAAAAGGGCTTACACTGTCCCTGTAGTTCCACGAACAAAGAGGCAGTTTGGGGAATTGGGCTATTTGCGATATCCCAGGATTGTTATGTTGTTGAAGGGGATCGAATACAGGGAGGTTTCTTTCCTTAGTTTTATTGTATCCATCTGATTGTTGGCGCACACACAGGCAGCAGAAGCAGGTTTGAAACAAGCTGAGGAAGAATCGTACAGGCCTGGAGCAGATCTTATCGGAAACCAAACATCTTTCCTGGTTTGGAGTCATTAAGAAAGACAGGAGGAGGTTGGTGACATGATGGGAGTGCTTTTGTATCTGGTCCAGACATCTAAGCTCAAGTTCCACTTCAGAGCGTCCTGGCGATGGGAGGTGTGTCACAATGTGGCCAATCAGCTGATTTGGGACCAGTGGAAGATCCGCCAAGAAATCTCAGATCTCAGAGAATCACGGAGGAGAATCAAAGTGAATTCATGAGATTCCGGATGTTGGTTTACTCACTGAGCTGGAAGGTTCATTTCCAGACATTTTGTAACACTACTAGGTAACCTCAACCTGAGCTGCAAAACTTCTCCAAACTCACTGAATTCATGAGAGCTGTGGCACATCTTGGTTTGGTCCCTGGAAAAGTGAAGGAACATTCAAGATTCTGTAAAACATTGGGAAGCTCCAGGGTAAGACTTGATGTAGAATGCAGCATGTTCTTTTGAAGGTTTTCAGGTTTAACATATAAATATTTACAAAGAATGTTTAGTAGTACCTGTTTCATTTAACTCTCACACATTAAAACCTTTTGATTAAAACATGTTTTTTTTTGCCACAACTCTCAATTAAGAGCTCGGGGCTTGACATTTTAAAGAGGTTTCTTCCTCTTTATCCAAGTTTACAACTGAGTTCAAAACCATTGAGGGAACGTTGAGATGAGCTGAAATGAGTGATGACGAAGAAAGGGAATAGTTGAGTTGTTTGGAAAGGAAGCGAGTTAAACTGGTCAATGGGGAGCGATGCAGCCAATCCCATTGCTCAGCAGTCAGTGAATCTGACTGAAGTTGAACCTGACTCAGTGATTGGATGATGATCAGACATTAAAAAGTAACATTTGTTTTACATTGTTATAGTATTTTCCACAGGCATTGGGACCTCTCAAAATGTGTTGCCACCAATAGTGCTTTGAGTGTAGTCCGTGTTGTGGTGTAAGAAATGTGGCAGCCATTTTCTGCACAGCAAGCTCCCACAACAACGTGTGAGTGAGTGGAGAACCTGCATCACTTCTGTTGGCCAGTGGGCACACCCACTCCTCTCTGAAGGCTTGGAGACCCACCCACGAGGGTAGGCCAGGCTTTCACTGGATGTCTGAAAGACAGTGCCTCTCTCCAGCATCATAATATCCTTCCCAATCATGGCAGCAATTCCTCCTTCTTTCTTTCCTTCCCAATATCTCTGGAAAAGCTTTTATCCGAGAGTAGTCCTGTTCTTAGATGGAGCCAGGTCTATGTTGTCACCACATGATCATACTTAAACAGAGCTGAAGACAGTATGGGTGGCCCTCCCACTGGGTCGTACTCATTCTGACCCAGGCATTCCCTTACCTAGCCAGACACCACCGTCATCTGTCGCTGCTGTATATTCTTACAGGAGCTCACTCTGATTCTAGCTGCTTCTTCCAAACCTTTGTGCATTGTTTTGATTCCCCCATGTTATTTCCTGGTCCCCGTCCCACTCCCTCCCCCAACAAACTGCCCCTGTGATGCTACCGGGCACCTGTGTGATTTAGCAGCAAAACATTCACCATGTTCAGGTCCCTGTTTCCCAAGAGCAAGTCCTGGATCCCTCCCTCCTGCAGTATCACTCCAGCCATGTGTTCACTGGCTGGAACCTGCCAGTGGGAACTCAGTTGTGTGTGTGGCACTGGGAATGGTCCCTCTCTGAGCACCTACTGCTCTGAGCTCCCAGGAATCTGCTGGTGCCATCCATTCACCATTAACAATTACTTCGAATGGAGGCAAGGGAACGCTCATGTAGAAAGTACTAGAAAAGGCACAAAGGTCAGGACGACAAGGACAGCAGGCATAGATTTGAAATGTTCACCCTTATTTGCAAAATAATGGGTTCCCTGGATGTATTCCAAAGCATGTTGTGATCTGTCACTCTGTCACAGAGATCTGCTGAAAGTCTCTCATTTTTAACTCATCAGGACACACACAAGAATGCCAAATTTCATGCGATCACAATTTATGGTAGCCATGATGAGGAGATGCCGGTGTTGGACTGGGGTGGACAAAGTTAAAAATCACACAACACCAGGTTACAGTCCAACAGGTTTATCTGGAAGCACTAGCTTTCGGAGCGACGCTCCTTCATCAGGGAGCTAGTGGGGCAGGAGCATAGAACACGGAATTTATGCTTTAAATATACCAGTCCAGATAGAATTTGATAAATTTCCATCAGATCCTCCGAAACTCCAGTGAATACAGGCCCAGTCGAATCAACTTCTCCCCAGCATCAGCCGAGTGACCCTCGGCCACACTCCCTCAATGGTGAGTCTATCCTCTCTGAGGGACAGAGGGAGACTGAAACTGCAGACAATATTCCAGGCTCTGGGCCTTTCTACTCTGCAGTGTACAACGCCATAGTTAGCCAGAATGTGTCGTGTTGTGTTGTGTTTATTCTCCTTATACAGATCACAGGTGGACTCAAGTATTCAGATTAACTTCATGTTTATTCAATCAGCCTCAGCCTTAGATTGGAGTGAGAGAGCTGTGCCTGATAGCTGCAGAGCTGGGGTTCTCTACAGGCCTCCAAATAGTTCCAGAGATGTAGAGGAAGCGATAGCAAAGATAATTCTGGACAGGAGCGATTGGAACAGGGTAGTTGTAATGGGGGACTTTAACTTACCAAATATTGACTGGAAATACTATAGTTCGAGTACTATAGATGGGTCAGTTTTTGTCCAATGTGTGCAGGAAGGCTTCCTGACACAGAATGTAAACAGGCCAACAAGGGGCAGGGCCACATTGAATTTGGTACTGGGTAATGAACCAGACCAGGTGTTAGATTTGGAAGTAGGTGAGCACTTTGTGATAGTGACCACAATTCAGTTATGTTTACTTTAGCGATGGAAAGGGATAGGTATATATCACAGGGCAAGATTAACAGTTAGGGGGAAGGCCATTATTATGCGATTAGGCAAGATTTAGGATGTATAGGATGGGGAAGGAAACTGCAGCGGATGGGCACAATTGAAATGTGGAGCTTATTCAAGGAACAGCTACAGCGGGTCCTTGATAAATATGTACCTGTCAGGCAGAGAGGAAGTGGTCAAGCGAGGGAGCCGTGGTTTACTAAGGAAGTTGAATCTCTTGTCAAGAGGAAGGAGGAGGCTGATGTTAGGATGAGACGTGAAGGCTCAGTTAGGGAGCTTGAGAGTTACAAGGTAGCTCTCTCTTCAGGTCTTTTCTGGCTAAGAAGAGCCAGGAGGGGATGTGAGAAGTCATGGACAGGATCAAGGAAAACCCTAAAGCTTTCTATAGCTATATCAGGATTAAAAGAATAACTGGAGTAAGATTAAGGGCCAATCAAGGCTGGTGGGAAGCTGTGCGTGGAGTCAGAGGAGATGGGGAAGCACTAACTGAACATTTTTCATTGGTATTCACACTGGAAAAAGACAATACGGCGATACAGGCTACAAGACTGGACGGATTGAGGTTCACAAGGAAGAGGTGTTAGCAATTCTGGAAAGTGTGAAAATAGATAAGTCCCCTGGGCTGGATGGGATTTATCCTCAAATTCTCTGGGAAGCCAGGGAGGAGATTGCCAAGCCTTTGGCTCTGATCTTTATGTCATCATTGTCTACAGGAATAGTGCCAGAAGACTGGAGGATAGCAAATGTGGTTCCCCTGTTCAAGAAGGGGAGTACAGACAACCCAGGTAATTATAGGCCAGTGAGTCTTACTTCAGTTGTTGGTAAAGTGTTGGAAAAGGTTACAAGGTTACATAGAATTTATAATCATCTAGAAAAGAATAATTTGATTAGGGATAGTCAGCACGGTTTTGTGAAGGGTAGGTCGTGCCTCACAAACATTACTGAGTTCTTTGAGAAGGTGACCAAACAGGAGGATGAGGGTAAAGCAGTTGATGTGGTGTATATGGATTTCAGCAAGGCATTCGATAAGGTTCCCCACGGTAGGCTATTGTACAAAATACAGAGGAATGGGATTGTGGGAGATATAGAAATTGGCGAGCTGAAAGAAGACAGAGAGTGGTGATTGATGGGAAATGTTCATCCTGGAGTTCAGTTACTAGGGGGGTACTGCAAGGATCTGTTTTGGGTCCAATGTTGTTTGTCATTTTTATAAATGACCTGGATGAGGGCATAGAAGGGTGGGTTAGTAAATTTGCGGATGACACTAAGGTTGGTGGAGTTGTGGATAGTGCCGAAGGATGCTGTAGGTTACAGAGGGACATAGATAAGCTGCAGAGCTGGGCTCAGAGATGGAAAATGGAGTTTAATACAGAAAAGTGTGATGTGATTCACTTTGGAAGGAGCCACATTTGGAGTATTGTGTACAGTTCTGGTCACCGCATTGTAGGAAGGGTGTGGAAGCTTTGGAAAGGGTTCAGAGGTGATTTACTAGGATGTTGCCTGGTATGGAGGGAATGTCATACAAGGAAAGGCTGAGGGACTTGAGGCTGTTTTCGTTAGAGAGAAGAAGGTTGAGAGGTGACTTATTTGAAACATGTGAGATAATCAGAGGGTTAGATAGGGTGGATAGGGAGAGCCTTTTTGCTCAGATGGCGATGGCTAGCACGAGGGGGTATAGCTTTAACTTAGGGGGTGATAGATATAGGACAGATGTCAGAGGTAGTTACCTTACGCATGGAATGCACTGCCTGCAACAGTAGTAGACTCACCAACTTTAAGGGCATTTAAATGGTCATTGGATAAACATATGGGCGAGAATGGAATAGTGTAGGTTAGATGGGGTTCAGATTGGTTCCACAGGTCAGAGCAACATCGAGGGCCGAAGGGCCTGTACTGCGCTGGAATGTTCTATGTTCCATGATACTCCACCTGGGCTCTGTTCCCCTCCATCTCCCACACCTGCCTAATATCTACTGATAATCATCAACCTTTATATACAAATATTGTTTCTAATCCATTCTTGTACAAGAAACAGAAACCTTCCATCTTAAGTCTTTCTCTTATCCTGTCAACAGGGATCTGTCCACTACTTTTTGTCATTTATATAACATTATTTGAATGCGAGCATAAGAGGTACAGTTAGTAAGTTTGCAGGTGACACCAAAATTGGAGGTGTAGTGGACAGCGAAGAGGGTTACCTCAGATTACAACAGGATCTGGACCAGATGGGCCAATGGGCTGAGAAGTGGTAGATGGAGTTTAATTCAGATAAATGCGAGGTGCTGCATTTTGGGAAAGCAAATCTTAGCAGGACATATACACTTAATGGTAAGGTCTGACGGAGTGTTGCTGAACAAAGAAACCTTGGAGTGCAGGTTCATAGCTCCTTGAAAGTAGAGTCACAGGTAGATAGGATAGTGAAGAAGGCGTTTGGTATGTTTTCCTTTATTGGTCGGAGTATTGAGTTGGGAGGTCATGTTGCGGCTGTACAGGACATTGGTTAGGCCACTGTTGGAATATTGCATGCAATTCTGGTCTCCTTCCTATCGGAAAGATGTGAAACTTGAAAGGGTTCAAAAAAGATTTACAAGGATGTTGCCAGGGTTGAAGGATTTGAGGTAGAAAGAGGGATAGAGATGTAAGGCAGGATTTCAGGGAGCTAGGGTGGAAGCTGAGAACGAGAACAAACAGAGTTGTTATCTCTGGCTTGTTACCTGTGCCACGTGATAGTGAGGCAAGGAATAGGGAGAGATATCAGCTGAACACGTGGCTGCAGGGATGGTGCAGGAGGGAGGGTTTCAGGTACTTGGATAATTGGGGCTCATTCTGGGGAAGGTTTGGTACCAGAGGACTGGAGGATTGCAGATGTGCCCTTGTTCAAGAAGGGCAGTAGAGATGACCTAGGTAATTATAGACCAGTGAGCCTTACTTCTGTTGTAGGAAAGATTTTGGAAAGGATTATAAGAGATAGGATTTATAATCCTCGAGCAAGCAACAATTTGATTTCAGATAGTCAACGTGGTTTCGTTAGGGGCAGGTCGTGTCTCACAAACCTCATTGAGTTTTTTGACAAGGTGACCAAGCATGTAGATGAGGGTAGGGCAGTTGACATGGTATACATGGACTTCAGTAAAGCCTTTGATAAGGTTCCACATGGTAGGCTGTTGGAGAAAATGCAGAGGCATGGGATTGAGGGTGATTTAGCAGTTTGGATTAGAGACTGGCTTTCTGAAAGAAGGCAGCGAGTAGTGGTTGATGGAAAATATTCAGCCTGGAGTCCAGTTACTAGTGGTGTGCCACAAGGATCTGTTTTGGGACCACTGCTGTTTGTCATTTTTATAAATGACTTGGACGCATGCATAGGTGGATGGATTAGTAAATTTGCAGACGACACTAAAGTCGGTGGAGTCGTGGACAGTTTGGAAGAATGTTACAGGTTGCAGGGGGACTTGGATAAACTGCAGAGTTGGGCTGAGAGGTGGCAAATGGAGTTCAATGCAGCTAAATGTGAGGTGATGCACTTTGGGAAGAATAACAGGAAGGCAGAGTACTGGGTCAATGGAAAGATTGTTGGTCATGTGGATGTGCAGAGGGATCTTGGAGTCCATGTACATAGATCCCTGAAAGTTGCCACCCAGGTGGATAGTACTGTGAAGAAGGCATACGTTGTGTTAGGTTTCATTGGTAGAGGGATTGAGTTCTGGAACCGCAATATCATGCTGCAATTGTACAAAACGCTAGTGTGGCCACACTTTGGAATATTGTGTACAGTTCTGGTCGCCCCATTACAGGAAGGATGTGGAAGCATTGGAAAAGGTGCAGAGGGGATTTACCAGGATGTTGCCTGGTCTGGAGGGAAGGTCTCATGAGGAAAGGCTGAGAGACTTGGGACTGTTCTCATTGGCAAGAAGAAGACTAAGAGGGGATTTGATAGAGACATACAAGATGATCAGAGGATTAGATAGGGCAGACAGTGAAAGTCTTTTCCCTAGGATGATGACGTCAGTGTGTACGAGGGGGCATAACCACAAATTGAGGGATGATAGATTTAAGACAGATGTCAGAGGCAGGTTCTTTACGCAGAGAGTGGTAAGGACGTGGAATGCATTACCTGCTAATGGAGTCAACTCAGCCACATTTGGGAGATTTAAACAATCCTTGGATAAGCACATGGATGATTTTGGGATAGTGTAGGGGGATGAGCTGAGAATAGTTCACAGGTCAGTGCAACATCGAGGGCCGAAGGACCTGTTCTCCGCTGTATTGTTCTATGTTCTAAGATAGACTGTTCCGTGTACCTGACAAAGGGAGAAGCATAGCTGGGGCCAAGTGGGTGCCCACAGGTACCCCTTTGGTTTGGAGGAAGTGAGAGGGTTGGAAGGAGAAGTTGTTGAGGGTGAAGATCAGTTCAGCCAGGCAGATGAGGGTGTTGCTGGAAGGGTACTGTTGGGGACGTTGGAAGAGGAAGAAACACAGGACTTGGAGGCCCTGGTCATGGCGGATGGAGGTGTAGAGGGATTGGATATCCATGGTGAAGATGAGCGTTCGGGGCCGGGGAAATGGAAATCTTGGAGGAGGTGGACGGCGTGGGTGGTGTCTCAAACGTGTGTGGGGAGTTCCTGGATTGTGGGGAATAGGACAGTATTGAGGTAGGTGAAGATGGGTTTGGTGGGGCAGGAGCATGCTGAGACAATGGGTCGGCCAGGGTGGTCAGGCTTGTGGATCTTGGGAAGGAGGTAGAACCGGGCAGTGCGGGGTTCCCGGACTATGAGGTTGGAAGCTGTGGGTGGGAGATCTCCTGAGGTGATGAGGTTCTGTATGGTCTGGGAGATGATGGTTTGGTGATGGGGGTGGGGTTGTGGTCGAGGGGGTGATAAGAGGATGTGTCTGTGGGTTAGTGTATGAATAGGAAGGGTTTGGAGGGATATGAGCCAAGTTCTGGCAAATGAGTTGAGATTAATTTAGGACACCTGGTCAGCATGGACAAGTTGGACTGTCTCTCGGACTCTGGTCTGCTCTAAAGGCTAATACAGGCCATATTGTGTTCAGGGACTCTCCCCTGTCAGTTTTGCTGACTTGGACACTTAGCGGGTTTAAGATTCATGTGCGATAAATGCACCTTATAGACCTGTCTTCTTAATCGTGCTATAACCTTTTCGTCTAAGATCTTATAGAGTCATCAGCATGGAAACAGGCCCTTCGGTCCAATCAGTCCATACTGACCATTATCTTAAACTAGACTAGTCCCCCCTGCCTGCTCCTGGCCCATATCCCTCCAAACCTTTCCTAACCATGTCTCTATCCAAATGTCTTTTAAACACTGTAACTGTACCCACACCCACCACTTCCTCAGAAACTTTATTCCATATGCGAATAACCTTTTGTGAAAAAAGTTGCCTTTCATGTCCTTTTTAAATCACTCTCCCCTTACCTTAAAAATATATCCCCAGTCTTGATCTCCCCCACCCTCGGGAATAGATACTACCATTAACCCTATCTATACCTCTCATTATTTTATAAAGCTTATTCCTTATAAATCTTATTCAATTCCCATCACAACTGCACCTGCAATGTGTTTGCCCACCCGCTCAACTTTGTCAAAATCACCTTGAAGCCTCCTGGTCTACACCTCATAACTCACAGTCCCACCTAGTTTTATGTCACCAGAAAACTTGGAAATATTGCTTTTGGTTCCTTCCTCCGAACTGTTAATCTATGTTGTAACTCGTTGAGGTCCCAACACTGATCCCTACGGTTCCCTACTCGTCATTTCCTACCACTCAGAAAAAGACCCATTTTTTTCCATTCTCTGTATCCTGTCACCATCCATGTCAATATATTATACCCTCCCCCTTCCCCCCCCCCCCATCCCATGAACCATTTATGAAGGACCTTGTCAAAAGCCTTCTGGAAATCCTGATAAACCACATATACTGGGCTCCCCATATCTATTTTACTAACTCTATTCTCTAAAAGCTTCATTAGATTTATTAAACATGATTTGTCTTTCATAAACCCAGGTTCCTTTCTCCAATCCTGCTAGTGCTTCCTAAATGTTCTGTTGTGATAGACGGGAGCCTTTCCCCATCACAGATCATACGCTGACTGGTCTGTAATTCTGATTTTCTCTCCCTTTTTAAATCGTGTCTTTACCATTACCACCTTCTAACCGGTAGGAACGGCTCCAGAGTATATTGAATTTTGGAAGGCACCACCGATGTGAATAATATTCCCAGGCTGCTCCCGTTAATATCTGAGATGTCGATGATCAGGTCCTGGAATTTGTCAGCACTGTCAAGAGTACGGTGCTGGAAAAGCACAGCAGGTGGGTTGTGATGATGAAGGGTATGTCCACAGCGTCGATTCTCCTGCTCCTCGGATGCTGCCTGACCTGCTGTGCTTTTCCAGCACCACACCCTGAGCTCCGATCTCCAGCATCACTTTCTCCTATTTAGCAGCATTGATACCATTAATTTCCCCAGCACCACTTTCTCATTAATACTGGTCTCCTTCAGTCAGTATTAATGAGATTTCCGAATATTTCTTGGAGGTTATTTGTACCTTTGTCTGTGAAGAGGGATATAAATTTACTTATTCAATCCCCTGCCGTTTCCTGGTTCCTTGTTATAAGTTGCCGAGTTTCTGACTGGAAGGAACCTACATTTGCTTCACTAAAACTTCTCCTCTTCATATTTTCATAGAAGCTTTTATAGTTAATTTTTTAAATTTCCCAGCAAGTTTACCCTCAAACTCTATTATTTCCCTCTTGATTAAACTTTTTGTCATCTGTTGATGAAAGCTAAAATGCTCCCAGTCCTCAGCTTGCTGCTTTTTCCGGCCACTTTATATGTCTCCTCTTTGGGTCTAATACTATCCTTCATTTCTTTTGTAAGGCATGATTGAGCCACTTTTCCTTTTTATTTTTATGTCAGAAAGGAATGAATAATTTTTCTCAATATATGCACACATTCTTTCAATCTTAACCATTGCCTGACCATCGTCCACCCCTTCAGTAAGGTTCCCTAATCCATTATTGTTAATTTCCACCTCATATCTCCCTTTCCATTTGAACTCAGGATCTTAGTTTCAGATTCAACTACTTTCTTCTCCATCTTAGTGAAGAATGTTATCAGATTATGGTTGCTGTTCCCCAAGGGCCCTTGCACATGCAGATTGTTCATTAATCCTTCCTCAGTGCTCAGTGCCCAACTGCTTGTTTTCCTGTTGGTTCATTGATAGAAGGTTAACACATGTACAGTCAGGAAATCCTCCTCCACAATACTGTTACTAATTTACTTTGTCCAATTTATATGTAATTAGATTTTGAGATCTAGATGTTTTTCTTATCTTTTGGTTTTTCTTTCATTTCTGTGGTTGTTTTTTTGAGATTCTGTTGTTGTAACCAAGCTGATGCTGGACGATGGTGACACTGTATATTTGTCACTGTATCCTGTTATCCCTGTCCTCGAGTACACATGACAATAAAATCGAGTTCTGATTCTATTTCTAAGTTCAAGTTACCCATGATTTCAGTTGGTCCCTTTATTACATCCATCTCCAATCTCCTGTTGAATACCTTCCCTTACATCTGGAGGCCTTTTAAAACCCATAATAATGTGTTTCTTATCTCCACCCAAACAGATTCCACGTCAGGATCTCCCAAGCAAATATTCTTCTTCCCGACTGCATTGATTTTATTCCTTTATGAGCAATATTACTCTGATAAAACCCCAGTATTACCCCACCACTGGGGTATATTACTGAATATTACCCCAATATTACCCCACCTCCTTTCCCTTCAGTCTGTCCTTCCTAAATAATGAATACCCTGCTTGATGTTCACTTCCAATCCTTGGTCACCCTGCAGCCATGTGTCTGTATTCATAATGACATCACAATCATTTAGATCGATTTGTGTTGCTAATTCAATGACTTTATTGGAAGTGTTCTCTGTGCATGAAGACCAGAAGACCATAAGACATAGGTGCAGAAATTAGACCATTCAGCCCATTGGGTCTGCTCTGCCATTCAAGTATGGCTGATAGGTTCATGAACCCTATTCTCCCGCTTTCTCCCCATAACCCTTGATCCCCTTGACAATCAACAACCTCTCTGTCTCAGTCTTAGATATACTCAATGTCCCGGCCTCACCAGCCTTCTGTGGCAGTGAATTCCATAGATTCCCCACTCTCTGGCTGAAGAAGCTTCTCCTTATCTCCGCTCTAAAAGGGCTTCCCTTTACCCTAAAGCTGTGCCCTTGGGTCCTAGTCTCTTCTACTGATGAAAACATCTTCCCAACATCCATTCTGTCCAGGCCTTTCAGTATTCTCTATGTTTCAATTAGATCCCCTCCCCCCCTCCAACCATCCTTCTAAACTCCATAAACTCCACCAAGTATAGACCCAGCATCTTCAAGCATTCCTCATATGTTAAGCTTTTCATTCCTAGGACCATTCTCATGAACCAGCTCAGGACCCGCTTCAGGACCAGTACATCCTTCCTGAGGTATGGGGCCCAAAACTGTGCCCAATACTCCAATAATGGTCTGAACAGAGCCTTATACAACATCAGGAGTACATCCCTGCTTTTATATTCAAATCCCCTCAAAATAAATGCCATCATTGTATTTGCCTTCCTAACTACTGACTCAACCTGCAAGTGTACCTTGAGTGAATCCCGGATTAAAACTCCCAAGTCTTTTTGCACTTCAGATTTCTGAATTTTCTCCCCATATAGAAAACAGTCCATGCCTCTGTACATGACCTCACACTTTCCTACATTGTCCTCCATCTGCCACTTCTGTGCCCACTCTCCTACCCTGTCCAAATCCTTCTGCAGCCTCCCTGCCTCCTCAATGCTACCTGTCCCTCTATCTATCTTTGTATCATGTGCAGACGTATGCCCGCAGTTCCTTCAGCTAGATTGTTAATGTATAAAGTGAAATGTTGTGATCCCAACACTGAGCCTTGCAGAACCATATTTGTCACGGGCTGCCTTCCTGAGAAGGACCCTTTTATCCCCACTCCCTGCTTCCTGCCAGACAGCCAGGCTTCTATCCATAGTTGCATCTTGCCTCTGACACCATGGGCCTCCTGTGTGGCACCTTGTCAAAGGCCTTCTTGAAGTTCAGGAAGATAGCATTCATTGGCTCTCCTTGGTCTAACTTGCCCATTATTTCCTCTAAAGAATTCTCACAGATTTGTCAGGTGTGATCTCCCCTTTATGAAACCATGCTGACTTTGCCCTGTTCTACCATACACTTCCAAGGATTCAGAAATCTCATCCTTCACAATGGATTCCAGGGTCTTACACATGACCAAGGTTTGGGTAATCAGTCTGTAATTTTCTGTCATTAAGAAGCAAAGACTTTGTCTTTTTTCATCTTGTTAGTTATTTCAGCTTTATTTTCAATCGACCCCATTAGTATCTCACCCTTATTTTTTGAGGTTAGGAGAATATGGAACTTGCACCCACAGGGAATGGTTCAGGTGAGTGGTATGCACTTTTTTTCAGGGTAACAGTTATAAAGACAAGGGAGGAAGGAACGCTGGAGTAAGATGGGGAGGAGGGTGGGAAGAGATTGAATGAGGAATGAAACAGCACATGAAGCAGATGGCCCGAATGGCCTGTGACAGAGTGCCAATTGGATGTAATTCTATTGGTTGAATGTGGAAGTCAGACTCAGTTGGGAGAATCTGATGGAAAACAATTGCTCCTCCGGGATAGCACCTCAACACCGCAATGATCAGGAAAACTCTCCGAACGCGATATAACGTTTCAATAATCTCCAAACTCTCCAAGAAAGTGACTTAAACTCACAGCAATTAAGTCAATTGAGACATTGCACTTATTCGAAGTCACAAAGCTTTACCACGTGTACCTCCCACAGAGATTAAATGGTGACAGAATCTCAATGATTTCAGGTTTCTATTCCTTCAAGAATCAGATTGTTTTTGTTCAAACTGTGAACTGAGAATGGGAAGTGAGTATCTGCGATTATAATTATACATTTAGGAACAATAACCTGCTCTAATTGTGACAAACAAATCCTACATTTATTGTAAAGAGAGTGAACTGGGGTAACGGAGTGATTCACCCTCTGTGCTACTTTCTGACAAACTGTTGTTGAATGCTTTTGCTTTTGCAATGTCAATGTGAATTCTGCTGTACTCAGCATTGTTCGGCAGATAGTGTGAGATTACACACCCCAACTATAATGGCTCACCAAAACCCTCTGGAAACTGCTCCATTGGGTTGAAAGAAAAAGTCATTTGGGTGATAAGTGTCATGAAATTTTAATGAGCCTAACCCCTTTCCGAATGTGG
The DNA here is from genome assembly GCF_037043375.1 of Chiloscyllium plagiosum. NCBI lineage: Eukaryota > Metazoa > Chordata > Chondrichthyes > Orectolobiformes > Hemiscylliidae > Chiloscyllium > Chiloscyllium plagiosum. The sequence continues at coordinate 2,214,695 of NW_028270149.1, read as the reverse complement.
TGTTTCCCCCCGTGGTTTACATCTGGCAAGTCTGATACATTCTATCACATCATTAACTTTCCTTTGTAATAGAAACAGAAAATAGAGGGCTCCTGTGGTGCACTGATGGTGTGGGGAGTGTGGTGCTGGAAAAGCACAGCCGGTCAGGCAGCATCCCAGGAGCAGGAGGGGCAAAGTTTTGGGTAGAAGCCCTGGTGGTAGTGTCCCTACTTCTGAACCAGGAGGCCTGCCTTCAAATCCCAAGGACAGCAGACACATGTAACTCCATCTCTGAACAGGTTAATTAGACAATATCTGAAAACAGAGTTCTGGAGAAACTCAGCAGGCCTGGCAGTCTCTGTGGAGAGAGAAATAGAGTTAACATTTCGAGTTGCACGTAATGCTTCCCGCAGGTGCTGCCAGAATTTCTCCAGCAATTTCAGTTTTTGTTTCAGATCTCCAGTAGTTCTTTTCTTCATTACTTGTCTTTACTTTCAGTCATACAACAGTCCCTGACTTTATCCATCTGTAAAGTTTGACACTCCTTGCTGTTTCCAAACGAGATCCATTGCATCTCAATACTCAGGAGGAGCTTGAAGAAACATCAGGCACTTGGCTCCATAGTGGTGATGCAGTAATGTCAATCAATTTCCAAGTTGGGGAGTATATGTCCTGCAGGGTTACCACCAGATGGTGACGTCCCTTTTAGAAACTTGTTGGTAAACGTGCTTCCACTGTCCTTTCAGGCAACACGTTCCAGATCAGAGAACATCTGGGTAATCAAATCACTTCCCCACCCACTGCCCCCAGTCCCCATTTCCCCAGCTCTCTGTCACTCTCCGTAAATGTGGGTTCATCCCAACCCTCCTTTCACAACATGCAGATTCCTTCAGTATTCTGAATACCTCGGAATATCTCCATGTAACCTCTCCTAAAGAATCTCTACTCAAAGGAGAAAAACACCCAGACTCTGTAAGTGGCAGCAGTCCCCAGTCCCCGGCCAAGTTGAGTAGGTTTATAGAGTCAATAGCCAGAGACATTTCCCCAGGGCAGGATTGACTGGTACGAGGAGTCATAATTTGAAGATATTAGGAGGAAGGTATAAAGGAGACGTCAGAGGAAGGTTCTTTACACAGAGAGTTGTGAATGCATGGAATGCGTTGCCAGCTGTGGTGGTGGAAGCAGAGTCATTGGGGACATTTAAGGGACTGCTGGACATGCACATGGATAGCAGTGAGTTGAGGGGTGTGTAGGTTAAGTTACTATATCTCACATTAGGATTAAACCTCGGCACAACATCGTGGGCCGCAGAGCCTGTTCTGTGCTGTACCTTTCTATGATCAATGTTTCCTCCACACTGTCCACAGCTCTTTTGGAAACGCTATGTGCCCAGGTATTGAACACGATTCTCCAATATCTCACAGGCAATTCGTGGAGGCATTTGTCTCCCTTTGCTAATACAGCTGAGAACTTCATCAGAAACAGAAAATGTTTGCAAACCACAGCAGGTCAGGGAGGATCCATGCAGGGAGAGCAAGCTAACATTTCCAGCCTAGATGAGTCTTTGTTTGAGTTGGTGTCACCCTGTGGTCTCCAGCATTTGTTGTTTTCTGTAAAGATCCCAGGCTCTGCAGTAATTTGCTCCAACATGAAGAATTCCACTGTTTTATTGATGTGGAGGAGCTGGTGTTAGACTGGGCTGGACAAATTTGGAAGCACTAGCTTTTGGAGCGCTGCTCCTTCATCAGGTGGTTGACTTCCAAATAAATCTGTTGGACTATAAGCTGGTGTTGTGTGATGTTTGACATTGTGTTATTGAACAGCCTTTCCAACAGCTCCTGTGACTGAGACTGAAACAATCCCCATCACTGACACTGGGTAGGACTCACCATGGGCTGGGTTTGCCCCCAACACCTTCCTTCCTGGTCAGCCTCCAGAGGATGCTCTCCCTCTCATGGGACAGTGGAATCACACCCGTTAACCCAATGGGGAGAGGTGTTTGTCATCACACAAGACCTGGCTTATTGTGGGACAGCAATGAGCTGCCAGTGCCATTGTGGGCTGATCAACATTGTCCCTGAGACAGTGGGGGAGAGCGCATGGTCTGGTCTGTCTCCCTGAAGACCCCAAACCCTGCTCACACCCCATCCCCAACTCCCAATGACATCACTGCAGTCGGTGGTATTTAACCTTTTCAGTCATTATCCCCTCATCTAACCGTTACCTTCAATGTGCACGAGCCCTGGGGCTATTTGCTCCTGCAGTCCGATAATTGGAATATTGAGTTTACTTTGCCTCCTGTTCATTCTTCATCGAGCATGTATCACGTCCCACATCTCTCCCTGTTACCTTACACACTCCTCTCCTTGTACCTAACACACTCCTCTCCCTGTACCTTACACACACCTCTCCCTGTTACCTTACACTCACCTCTCCCTGTACCTTACACACTCCTCTCCCTGTACCTTACACACACCTCTCCCTGTACCTTACACTCACCTCTCCCTGTACCTTACACACACCTCTCCCTGTACCTTACACACACCTCTCCGTGTACCTTACACTCACCTCTCCCTGTACCTTACACTCACCTCTCCCTGTACCTTACACACACCTCTCCCTGTTACCTTACACACTCCTCTCCCTGTACCTTACACTCTCCTCTCCCTGTACCTTACACACACCTCTCCCTGTTCCCTTACACACACCTCTCCCTGTTATCTTACACTCACCTCTCCCTGTACCTTACACACACCTCTCCCTGTTACCTTACACACACCTCTCCCTGTACCTTACACTCACCTCTCCCTGTACCTTACACACACCTCTCCGTGTACCTTACACTCACCTCTCCCTGTACCTTACACACACCTCTCCCTGTACCTTACACACACCTCTCCCTGTTACCTTACACACACCTCTCCCTGTACCTTACACTCACCTCTCCCTGTACCTTACGCACTCCTCTCCCTGTACCTTACACTCACCTCTCCCTGTTCCCTTACACACACCTCTCCCTGTACCTTACGCACTCCTCTCCCTGTACCTTACACACACCTCTCCGTGTACCTTACACACACCTCTCCCTGTTACCTTACACACACCTCTCCCTGTACCTTACACACACCTCTCCTTGTTTCCTTACAATTTTTCACTAGTGAGTGTCGCTCTGAAAGCTGTGCCATGGTTGATTACCTCCTTCCCTGAATTTCCTGTTGTCGATCACAGGGGAAAGTATGCCCCTGTCCGCCAGGTCATTTTCTTTGATATATGTTACAGGAGATTAGTCTCTAATAATAACCCCAAGGAAACCACTCCCTCTCCATTAACTCCATCCAGCCGGAAAATGTGTCGCTGGCTGCAATGACTAGGTGTTGGAGCTGAGCAGTGTTTCAGTGACCCTCCGCAGGATTATAAAACCACAGGTGATCTGTCAGGTATGCAGACAGGTGAACAAAAACCTCCCGCTGTAAAATCCATGAGAAACAGGACCAGGAGGAGACCATTCAGCCCCGTGAGCCAGTTCCATTGTTGAATCAGATCTCTGCTGATGCGACATTCATCATATCCCCTTTCCTCCTAACCCTTGATGCCCGACTGATCAGGAATCTCTCTCTGTTTCTCTCTCAGCTTTATATACCCGGCAGGGCACTCTGCCCCCACAGCTGTCTCTGGTAAGGAAATCCAAAGGCTCACAACCCTCTGAGCAAAGGCATTCCTCCTCACCTCAGTCTTCAACTGGTGCCCCTTTATTCTGAGACTCTGCCCTCTGCTCCTCGACTCCTCTGAGGGGAAACACCCTCTCACCATTGACCCTCTCCAGTCCCTTAAGAGTCTGATATGTCTCAGTGAGAGCACCTCTGATTGTTTGTAACCCCAGTGAGTAGCGTCCAACCTGTTGACCCAGGAGGTTGGACTCGAAGAGAGTTCTAAAGGAGGGGAGATGTGGAGAGGGAGAGGATGAGAATTGCTGAGCCCAGAGCTACAGTATTTATACAGTACTAAAACGCCAGATATATCATAGAATCCCTCCAGTGTGGAAACATGCTATTCAGCCCAACAGGTCCGCACTGACCCTCAAAGACTAACCCACCCAGACCCATTCCCCTACCCTATTATCCTACATTCACACCTGACTAATGCACCTAACCTACACATCCCTGAACATCATGGGGCAATTTAGTCTGGCCAGTTCACCTAATCTGCACATCTTTGGACACAGGGAGGAAACCCACGCAGACACAGACAATCACCCGAGGCTGGAGTCGAACCCAGGTCCCTCGCATTGTGAGGCAGCAGTGCTAACCACTAAGCCACCGTGGTGCCCTGCCCAATGGGTAGAAGCACAGAGATTTTGGAGGGTTGTGGGGCTAAGTGAGATCACAGAAACAGACAGGGGCAAGGACATGAAAGAATTTGAAAACTGGGCTGTGAATTCTAAAATGATGATATTGTTTAACCTGGAGCCAATGTAGGTCATTGAGCACAGGAGGTGGTATTGCTCAGGACTGGTCTCCAGGCAGCTAGGGTTTGGATGGCCTTCAGTTAATGGAGGGTAGGTAACAGGAGAGCAGCAAAGAGTGTGTTGGAATTATCGAAGCGAAAGGTAACAATGAGGTGAATTCAGGTCTCAGCAGATGGGGCAGAGAAGGAGCTGGTGCTGGTCAAGTGTTACTGAGGTGGAAATAGGCGGTTATCATGATGGTGGAGATAAGAAGTTAGAAACTCACCTCGGGGTCAAATGTGACACTAAGGTTGTGAACAGACTGGTTTAGCCTCAGGCCATGGTTAAGGAGGTGCATGTAGCTGATGGCCATTATTTCTGCTCACTGTCCCTTATCCAGTTATATACACAGACCACTTCTTTCAGCCAATCAGCTTCAATATAGACAGAAAAAATGATGCTGTGTAATTTTATTCAGCATCTTTCATGAGCCCATACATCAGCTGATTGAAATCTCACCAACACCAGTACTTGGTTCAGCAAAGGGCTATGTTCGGTTTGTTTAAACTGATGCACTTTCATTTTGTACCTTCCAATGGCAGTTTGTTTTAGCTCGTATTCCAGTCACTAAAAGTATTCCAGGATTGTGACCCAGCCACACTGAAGGAACGTCGATGTGTTTCCAAATCAGGGCGGGAGTGATTTGAATGGGAATCCACAGAGAGTGCTCTTCCCTCACATGTTCCCACAGCGTACTCCATTCACTCTCCTTTTGCCCATTTAACTAATCGATCAATATTTCTATCAATATTCCTTTGCTAACTGTTTCTTGCCTTTCCACGTTGTTTTTTTGCTGTTTGCAGATTTGGCTCCAGTTCATTCCCCTCCTCCCAACTGTCTCAGTCACGTACACTGTCAACAGTTGTGGCCCCAGCACTGATGCCTGTGGAACGCACTGTCATGGGTCAACTTCCTGAAAAGAAACTGCTATCCCCACTCACTGTTCCCTGCCCAATAGCCTCTACTTGACGTGGGGTGGGGGGGTGGCGAAGGGAGGTGGGGGGTGGCGAAGGGGTGTGGTGTGTGGGAGAGTCTAGGACAGCACAGTCTCAGAATGAGGGGTCACCCACTGAAGATAACGATGAGGAGGAATGTCTTCTCTCGGAGAGGAGGGAACCTGTAGAATTCTTTCCCACAGAGGGCTGTCGGGGCTGGGTCATTAATTATATTCAAGGCTGAGACAGGGAGATTTTTATTCATGAAGGGAATCAAGGATTATGGGGAAAAAACAGGAAAGTGGAGTCGGAGGTTATCAGATCAGCCATGACCTCAGTGAATGGTCTACATTTTATAGTTTTATATTCTAGGTTCACAACTCCCTCGGTTGTTCGGAATGTGGTTGATCAGTAACTGTCCTCCGATATGACTGAGGTTGCTCTGGTCTGTTTGATGGAGAATGCTGGAAATCTTGAGGAGGACCAGGCAGTTTCTGTGGACAGCCCCAGGGCAATGTCCCTGCTCACTGACACCTCGTCATGTTCAGGTGTGATCTCCTCACTCTGAAATGTAGCCCTGACTTTGAATAGATCACAAGGTGGGTGAAGTGTGGATCCACATAATCCCAGCAGTTCTGATATCTCTGGGACAATCTGGGGAAGATCTGAAATGCTGGCAGTGGAGATGGAGGTAAGGACAGTCTGCTCACCTCTGGTTAATGGCCAACCAACTCCTCTGGAAAATGCCATTTCTTCTGTACCTTTCACACCTGGCAGTTCACTGTGTGGACAAAGACAGCATTTCTGATCACTTGGGAGTCAATGGATCAGCTCCATTTGGACATCAATTTCCTCTCCTTCTGGAATGTTTGACACTGGGTACAGAGAGGGAACTCCAGAGCTCCTAGCCCAGGGAACTGGAGACACAGCCTCCAATGGTAGAGTGACTAAAATAAAACTTAAAGTGAAACGATCTGAATCAAAGCTGTATTTATTCAAAAAAAGATAAAAACACACAGATAAGAGACGAGATTCAGTAATTTTGGGCAAGCTGTTCTGAATCACTCAATGTCTTTGTTGAATTGTTTGAAGATTCTATGAATAGTTTGACAAACAGGTGTCAACAATGCAGATGTTCCAAGTGCTTTTAACTTCGATAACTGCTGCTATCATAGACTGCACATTGCAAGTTAATCTACATTACACCAGTGAGCTCAGCCCACAGCATTGTGCTGTCAGTGGTTTGAAATCCATCCCCAACTCAAGAACCAGCCACGTTACACGATGTTACAGATGTCAACCAGTCACAAAATCCAACAATCTGGCACCAACACTGGGGTTAAAGATGCCAAGAAATTGTG